>NC_091286.1:340584513-340884513 GCF_032444005.1 Ranitomeya imitator
TGTGCAGCAGAGGAAACTCGACTCCTAACATTACCCCCCTCCTAGGGCCCCCCCCCTCCTTTGGCCTCGCTACGTTCGAAGGCAGCAATGAGCTGCGGGGCCCGAATGTGCTCAACAGGCTCCCAGGACCTGTCCTCGGGGCCATAACCCCCCTTCCAGTCTACCAAACAAAATTTTTTGCCACGTACCACCTTGAACCCCAAAATATCGTTCACCTCATAATCGTCCGTAGAGGAACCCGATGTCCCAGCAGATGACTCGGAAAACCGGGACATATACACGGGTTTCAAGAGGGACACATGAAAGGTGTCGGTGATACCCAGGCGTGGCGGAAGGGCCAAACAATAGACCACAGGATTAACCTGCTCGAGGACCTTGAATGGGCCCAAGTAGCGAGGAGCAAATTTAGTGGACTCAACTCGCAGCCTGATGTTACGGGCGGAGAGACACACTAAATCGCCAGGAGCAAAGGTCGGGGCAGGGCGCCGATGTGCATCGGCGGAGGACCTCATTCTCTCCTTCGAGGCCCGAATGGCATCCTGAGTGCGGTCCCAAATGTCCCGTGCCTCCACTGCCCAGTCTGCCACCCTGGAGTCAGCAGAGGACACGGGCATAGGCACAGGAACCCGCGGATGCTGGCCGTAATTAAGGAGGAAAGGAGTCTGACCGGTGGAGTCGGCTACAGCGTTATTAAGGGCGAACTCTGCCCATGGTAATAAAGATGCCCAGTCATCCTGCCTGGCAGAAACAAAATGTCGTAGATATGTGACCAGAGTCTGATTGGCCCTCTCTACCAACCCATTCGTCTCGGGATGATATGCGGAAGAGAGATTTAACTCAATGCTGAGAAGATGACAAAGCTCTCTAAAGAACCAAGACGCAAACTGGGGACCCCGGTCACTGACAATTTTGTCTGGCATGCCGTGTAGGCGGAAGATGTGTCTTATGAACAACGCTGCCAAGGCCCGTGCAGAAGGTAACCGTGGGAGCGGCACCAAATGCACCATTTTCGAGAAATGATCGGTAATAACCCAAATGATGGTACAGCCGCGAGACTTGGGCAAACCCACTACAAAGTCCATCCCGACCATCTCCCAGGGCCTGTCTGCCACCGGCAAGGGATAGAGTAACCCAGCTGGCCGTTGTCGAGGAGACTTATTTTTGGCGCATGAGACACACGCCAGAACGTAATCTCTGACATCTCGGAGCATATGCGGCCACCAGTACGTTCTCGCCAGCAGCTCAGATGTCCTTTTTGTCCCAAAGTGTCCACCCACCCTGGAGGAATGAGCCCAAGAGAGAACCTCCGGTTGCAAATTTATGGGCACAAAAGTCTTGCCCGGAGGCACAGACTCAAGCGACACCGGAGCCACGGTTCTTAAGCTCTCAGAAGGAACAATAAGCCGAGGCTCTCCTTCCTCCTCAGATGACACAACAGAGCGAGAAAGAGCATCAGCTCGAATATTCTTCTCCCCAGCGAATTAATGGAGGGTGAAGTGGAATCGGGAGAAGAATAAGGACCATCTGGCCTGGCGAGAATTTAGCCGCTGGGCTGTTTGCAAATAGAGCAAATTTTTGTGGTCTGTAAAAACTTGAAAGGGAAAACGAGCCCCCTCCAAGAGATGGCTCAACTCTGAGAAAGCCAATTTCATCGCTAGCAACTCCCTGTCCCCGATGGAATAATTCCTCTCCGCTGGTGTGAAGGTCTTGGAGAAGAAGAAGCACGGATGCTTCCGACCTTGAGCATCCTTTTGGAAGAGGACTGCTCCAGCACCAACGGAAGAGGCATCCACCTCCATTATAAATGGCTTATCGACATCGGGACGATGTAGGATGGGAGCGCTAGCAAAATGAGACTTAGTAGAAGAAAAGGCCTTGGAGACGTCTTCAGACCACACTTTGGGATTTGCTCCCTTCTTGGTGAGGGCTACCAAGGGAGCTACCAAAGTTGAGAAATGGGGAATGAACTGGCGGTAATAATTAATGAACCCCATAAAGCGCTGCACCGCTTTAAGTGAATGGGGTTCTTGCCAGTCCATCACAGCCTGTAGTTTGGCAGGATCCATAGCCAATTCCTGGGCAGAGATGATATAGCCCAGGAAAGGTAAAGACTCCTGCTCAAACACACACTTCTCCAACTTTGCGTAAAGAGAGTTTGCCCATAAGAGGTCGAAGACTCTGCCAACATCTCTCCGGTGGGAGTCAATATCTGGAGAGAAGATGAGAATATCATCCAGATAGACTACGACCGAGGAGGAAAGCATATCCCGGAAGATGTCGTTGACAAAGTCTTGGAAAACGGCTGGGGCATTACAGAGCCCGAAGGGCATCACCAGATACTCATAGTGCCCATCTCTGGTGTTAAACGCCGTCTTCCATTCGTCCCCCTCACGGATGCGAATCAGGTTATAAGCTCCCCACAGGTCTAATTTGGTAAATACCTTAGCTCCCCGTAGCCTATCAAAAAGCTCAGAAATCAGGGGCAGCGGGTACTTATTCTTAACGGTGATGGCGTTAAGACCCCTGTAGTCTATGCAAGGACGCAACTCTCCATTCTTCTTCTGTACGAAGAAGAACCCTGCCCCTGCTGGTGACACTGACTTCCTAATAAACCCTCTTGCCAAATTCTCCTGGATGTACTGGGACATAGCCTCCGTTTCCGGGAGAGAGAGGGGATAGACAAGTCCCCGAGGAGGTTCTGCTCCAGGCAAGAGATCTATAGGACAGTCATAATGACGGTGAGGCGGAAGGGTCTCCGCGGCCTTTTTGGAGAAGACGTCTGCATAAGACCAATAGTATTTGGGGAGAGTAGAGAGATCTGCGGGCATCTCAGTGGTGTAAACCTGAATGCACTCTTTCACACATCTGCCCTTACAGCATTCACTCCAACCCAATATCCTCCCAGAGGTCCACTCAATATGTGGGGAGTGGAAACGGAGCCAGGGTATTCCCAGCAGAATCTCATCCATTCCCTCGGGAGGGACAAGAAGGGAAATAATCTCCTGGTGGGATGGGGACATGGCTAACTTGAAAGGGACAGTCTGATGTGTGATCTGTAGCGGAAGTGTCGACCCATTCACCACTCTAACGGTTACTGGTTTGGCAAGCATAACCAGAGGTACTGCGTGGCGCAGAGCAAAAGCAGAAGACATAAAATTTCCTTCTGCTCCTGAATCCACACAAAGCTCTACTGTAAGAGTGGATGTGCCTAACAGGATTGTCCCTTTAAAGGACAATTTGGAGGAAAATGCCGCTGTGTCCAGTGAACCTCCTCCAATGGTCACTAGACGCGATCGTTTTCCCGACCGCCGTGGACATTTATTAGCGTAATGTCACGGTTGCTGGCAATTTTTATACACCACAGGTACTCGAGCGGTCTGAGACCTACGTCCCGCTCGAGAAACCTCCATGGCCTCATGGGAGTCAGACGCCATAACAGGAGATTCTAGAGGTTTGGCAAAGGTGGGAGCCAGCCGAAACCTCTGCCTACACTGGGTCCGCTCCAACCTCCGCTCGTTAAAACGGAGATCGATGCGGGTAGCTATAGTAATAAGCTCCTCCAGTGTGGCGGGAATCTCCCTGGTGGCCAAGGCGTCCTTTACATGATCTGCCAGTCCTTTCCAGAACACCGGAATAAGGACTTTATCCGGCCATTCCAGCTCAGAAGCTAGAGTCCGGAATAGGATGGCGAACTGGCTGACCATGGACGAAGCCTGAGTAATTGCCAACAATTGGAGCGCGGTATCGTGGGTGACACGGGGTCCCAAAAAGACCTGCCTCAGAGCATCCAGGAAGATAGGAGCACTCTGTACCACACGATCACCACGTTCCCAAAGCGGCGTTGCCCACTCCAACGCCCTGCCCAACAAAAGAGACAAGATGAATCCCACCCTCGCCCATTCCGTAGGAAAACGTGCAGCCAGCAGCTCGAGATGTATGGAGCACTGGCTCACGAATCCCCGACATAGCTTACTGTCACCAGCAAACTTGTCTGGAAGCGGGAGACGGGATAAGGTCGGAGCAGGGGTGGCAGCGGACAAACTGGCTGCAACTGCACTTGCAGCCTGAACAGCGACAGCAGTAACGTCCACAGCTGAGGTTGCACGCTCTAGAGCCGCCAACCTACCCTCCAGCTGTTGGATGTACCGCTGTGAACGCTGATCGTCCGTCATTACTAGCCAGACCTTGGCGCTAGTATTCTATTAGGGACTGGCGGAAGCACCAAGTATCAGATGTTATGGTATTAGGTGCGTTCGCAGTCCGAGGTCCACCGTGCAGGTAAAAGACCCTGCTGCTAGTAAGACGGACTATATGGCGGTACTAAGTATACACACATGGGTTAACTTCACCCTGCGTGAAGGAAGCGATCCTGTTGCGTCACAGGACCGCAGTACCGCATATAAAGCGCGAGCAAGAAGTCAGCGGACTCAACCCCTACACAGGATTGAAGTCCGATTAGACACTTGCTGGCACAACACCGCAACTGGGTGTGTCAGAGGAACATAAATAATAATATTAAGGCACAAGAGTGCGTGCGGTGCCGCACTGACGGACGCCACTAACCACCCAGGCTTGGGTCAGGAAAGCGCAGAGCAAGCGCACAGCGCCGTACTGGCGGACACGGCAACTGGTAGCTGTAATGTGTGTTTCGTGCTGTTGGATAAGTCGGGCGCTAGATAGCAAACATACACCTTCTGCGAACAGACATTCAATAGGGAGGGTTATTTAAAGAGCGACTTTCACTCGTTCATGCGCAGTTTATATAGCTGCAGCACAGGAAACAGCTACAGAAGTTTTGCCCTTTCAGGACCTGCCAAAAGGACCAATGGGATGTGCTGCAGTACCTGAGCATGTGACCCTCGATCTCCAACGGGAGATCCTGCCCTGGGCATGCTCAGACAGAGAAAAGCAGGACTTAGATCCAGAAACGTCCACTCGCCGCTGCCAAGCACTGGCTTCAATGGCAGAAGCAGGAAAAGCAGCAGTAATTCTTCGCACAGAGTCAGACTGAGCGAGACGCTGGGATCGACGTCCCTGCTGAGCAGACTCCACTGCGGCTGGAGAAGAATGGGAGACCGCAGCGGAGACGGATCGAGATTCCCCCTGTGCAGCAGAGGAAACTCAACTCCTAACAACTGCTTTATCCATTTTACCAAACGCGGAATGGTACAAATGCCTCCCCCAAAAGAAATTCATGAATAGCTGGTTTTTGGTCATTCTGCCTCACAAAAATCGGAATAAAAAGCGATCAAAAAATGTCACGTGCCCGAAAATGTTACCAATAAAAACGTCAACTCGCCCTGCAAAAAAACAAGACCTCACATGACTCTGTGGACCAAAATATGGAAAAATTATAGCTCTCAAAATGTGGTAAGGCAAAAAATATATCTTTTAGTGTGTGACAGCTGCCAATCATAAAAATCCGCTAAAAAACAACTATAAATAGTAAATCAAACCTCCCTTCATCACCCCCTTAGTTAGGGAAAAATTAAAAATTTTTAAAAATGTATTTATTTCCATTCTCCCATTAGGGCTAGGGTTAGGGCTAGGGTTAGGGTTAGGGCTAGGGTTAGGGCTAGGGTTAGGGCTAGGGCTAGGGTTAGGGCTAGGGCTAGGGTTAGGGCTAGGGTTAGGGCTAGGGTTGGGGCTAGGGTTAGGGTTAGGGCTAGGGTTGGGGCTAGGGTTAAGGCTACAGTTAGGGTTGGGGCTAAAGTTAGGGTTTGGATTACATTTATGGTTGGGAATAGGGTTGGGATTAGGGTTAGGGGTGTGTCTGGGTTAGAGGTGTGGTTAGGGTTACCATTGGGATTAGGGTTAGGGGTGTGTTTGGATTAGGGTTTGTTATAATTGGGGGTTTCCACTGTTTAGGCACATCAGGGGCTCTCCAAACACGACATGGCGTCCGATCTCAATTCCAGCCAATTCTGCGTTAAAAACGTAAAACAGTGCTCCTTCCCTTCCGAGCTCTCCCGTGTGCCCAAACAGGGGTTTACCCCAACATATGGATTATCAGCGTACTCAGGACAAATTGGACAATAACTTTTGGGGTCCAATTTCTCCTGCTACCCTTGGGAAAATACAAAACTGGGGGCTAAAAAATAATTTTTGTGGGAAAAAAAAGGATTTTTTATTTTCACGACTCTGCGATATAAACTGTAGTGAAACACTTGGGGGTTCAAAGTTCTCACAACACATCTAGATAAGTTCCTTGGGGGGTCTAGTTTCCAATATGGGGTCACTTGTGGAGGGTTTCTACTGTTTAGGTACATATGGGGCTCTGCAAATGCAATGTGACGCCTGCAGACCAATCCATCTAAGTCTACATTCCAAATGATGCTCCTTCCCTTCCGAGCTCTGCCATGCGCTCAAACGGTGGTTCCCCCCCCCCCCACATATCGGGTATCAGCTTACTCAGGACAAATTGGACAACAATATTTTGGATCCAATTTCTCCTGTTACCCTTGAAAAAATACACAACTGGGGGCTAAAATATAATTTTTGTGGAAACAAAATATATTTTATTTGCGCGGCTCTGCGTTATAAACTGTAGTGAAACACTTGGGGGTTCAAAGCTCTCACATCATATCTAGTTGAGTTCCTTAGGGGGTCTACTTTCCAAAATGGTGTCACTTGTGGGGGGTTTCTACTGTTTAGGTACATTAGGGGCTCTGCAAACGCAATGTGACGCCTGCAGACCATTCCATCTAAGTCTGCATTCCAAATGGCGCTCCTTCATTTTCGAGCCCTCCCATGTGCCCAAACGGTGGTTCCCCCCACATATGGGGTATCAGCGCACTCAGGACAAATTGGACAACAACTTTTGGTGTCCAATTTCTCCTGTTACCCTCGGGAAAATACAAAACTGGGGGCTAAAAAATAATTTTTGTGGGAAAAAATTTTTGTTTTATTTTTACGGCTCTGCATTATAAACTTCTGTGAAGCCCTTGGTGGGTCAAAGTGCTCACCACACATCTAGATAAGTTCCTTAGTGGGTCTACTTTCCAAAATGGTGTCACTTGTGGGGGTTTTCAATGTTTAGGCACATCAGTGGCTCTCCAAATGCAACATGGCGTCCCATCTCAATTCCTGTCAATTTTGCATTGAAAAGTCCAACGGCGCTCCTTCCCTTCCGAGCTCTCCCATGCGCCCAAATAGTGGTTTACCCCCACATATGGGGTATGAGCGTACTCAGGACAAATTGTCCAACAACATTTGGGGTCCAATTTCTTCTCTTACCCTTGGGAAAATAAAAGATTGGGGGCAAAGATAATTTTTGTGAAAAAAAATGATTTTTTATTTTGACGGTTCTGCATTATAAACTTCTGTGAAGCCCTTGGTGGGTCAAAGTGCTCACTACACCTCTAGATAAGTTCCTTAGGGGGTCTACTTTTCAAAATGGTGTCACTTGTGGGGGGTTTCAATGTTTAGGCACATCAGTGGCTCTCCAAACGCAACATGGTGTCCCATCTCAATTCCTGTCAATTTTGCATGGAAAAGTCAAACGGCGCTCCTTCTTTCCGAGCTCTCCCATGCACCCAAACAGTGGTTTACTCCCACATGTGGGGTATCAGCGTACTCAGGAAAAATTGTACAACAACTTTTGGGGTCCAATTTCTTCTCTTACCCTTGGGAAAATAAAAAATTGGGGACGAAAAGATAATTTTTGTGAAAAAAACGATTTTTTATTTTTACGGTTCTGCATTATAAACTTCTGTGAAGTACTTGGTAGGTCAAAGTGCTCACCACACCTCTAGATAAGTTCCTTCGGGGGTCTACTTTCCAAAATGGTGTCACTTGTGGGGGGTTTCAATGTTTAGGCACATCAGTGGCTCTCTAAACGCAACATGGCGTCCCATCTCAATTCCAGTCAATTTTGCATTGAAAAGTCAAATGGCGCTCCTTCGCTTCCGAGCTCTGTCATGCACCCAAACAGTGGTTTACCCCCACATGTCAGGTATCGGCATACTCAGGACAAATTGTACAATAATGTTTGGGGCCAATTTTCTCCTGTTACCCTTGGTAAAATAAAACAAATTGGAGCTGAAGTAAATTTTTTGTGAAAAAAAGTTAAATGTTCATTTTTATTTAAACATTCCAAAAATTCCTGTGAAACACCTGAAGGGTTAATAAACTTCTTGAATGTGGTTTTGATCACCTTGAGGGGTGCAGTTTTTAGAATGGTGTCACACTTGGCTATTTTCTATCATATAGACCCCTCAAAATGACTTCAAATGAGATGTGGTCCCTAAAAAAAAATTATGTTGTAAAAATGAGAAATTGCTGGTCAACTTTTAACCCTTATAACTCCCTAACAAAAAAAATTTTTTGGTTCCAAAATTATGCTGATGTAAAGTAGACATGTGGGAAATGTTACTTATTAAGTATTTTGTGTGACATATCTCTGTGATTTAATTGCATAAAAATTCAAAGTTGGAAAATTGCGAAATTTTCAAAATTTTCGCCAAATTTCCGTTTTTTCCACAAATAAACGCAGGTAATATCAAAGAAATTTTACCACTATCATGAAGTACAATATGTCTCAAGAAAACAATGTCAGAATCACCGGGATCGGTTGAAGCGTTCCAGAGTTATAACCTCATAAAGGGACAGTGGTCAGAATTGTAAAAATTGGCCCAGTCCATAACGTGCAAACCACCCTTGGGGGTAAAGGGGTTAATGAGAAAAAAATGATTTTTTTTGGATTTAGCAAATGGCTGCAATGAAACAAAGAGTGAAAAATTTAAAGTGGTTTGAATACTTTCTGTACCCACTGTATTTATCAATTAATTCATGACAATCATTGGTATTTGGGCAATGATTTATTAATTAAACAGTTATTCTTACTCTGCTCACTGTTGCATCAAAATGAGAGCAGTAGAGTTGAGATAACAATATCACAAGGCCTTGGTCCAGCAGTCAAATTAACCCCCTAATGACCGTCAATACGCCTTTTAATGGCGGCAGTTAAGGGTACTTATTCCTCAGTGCCGCTTTTTAACGGAGCTGAGAAATAAGGGTATAGCACCCACCAGCATCTGAGAATCTCTGAGGTCTCAGCTACCGGGAGTAGCTGAGACCCCAGAGAACATTATTCGGGTCAGTATTTACCATTCCCAGTCTTGTGATCGCCGTTATTCACCAAATAACAGCAATCGCAAGTAAAGTCATATTTCCCATTCATTTCTCTCTCCTCTGATATGATCTAGCATACCAGAGGAGAGAGCAATGGGGTCCCCCTGAGCCCCCGATACCTCCATCATCCCAGATCCTCTGGCTCCATCCCCCAACCCTCCACGTCATCTTCCCAGAAGAAAATGGCGTGTGCATGTGCAGTGCGCCCACAAAGATCTGCGGCACGGTGGCGCAGTGGTTAGCACAGCAGCCTTGCAGCGCTGGAGTCCTGGGTTCAAACCCCACCAAGGACAACATCTGCAAAGAGTTCTCTCCGTGTTTGCGTGGGTTTCCTCCGGGCACTCCGGTTTCCTCCCACATTCCAAAGACATACTGATTGTGAATTTAGATTGTGGGGACCGTGATGATAATGTGTGCAAAATGTAAAGCGCTGCAGAATATGTTAGCGCTATATAAAGATTATTAAAGATTATTATCTGCTGACCTGTACTCGACAACAATAGTAGATTTTTCCTATGGGTTCATTTTGATCACTGTGATAGACCCTATCACAGTGATCAAAATAAAAAAATACTACATCAAACACCTCTTTATCACCCCCTTAGATAGGTAAAAATAATAAATAAAAAAAGTATTTTTCCATTTTTCCATTAGGTTTAGGGTTGGGGCTAGGATTTGGGTTGTGGTTAGAGCTAGGGTTAGGGTTGGGGCTAGGATTAGGTCTGGTTTGGGTTGGGCTAGGGTTATTGTTGGGGCTAGAGTTAGAGCTAGGGGTAGGGTTGGGGTAGGGTTAGGGTTGGGGCTAGGGTTACAATTGGGGCTATGGTTAGGGTTGGGGATAGGGTTAGAGCTTGGGTTAGGGTTGGGCTTGGGTTAGGATTTGGGCTAGGGTTAGGGTTGGGGCTAGGGTTAGTGTTGGGGTTATGGTTGTGGTGTTGGGGTTATGGCTGTGGTTAGGGTTGCATTTACAGTTGGGGTTGGGATTAGGGTTAGGGGTTTGTTGGGTTAGGGTTTTGGTTATGGCTGTGTTAGGGTTGGACTTAGAATTGAGGGGTTTCCACTGTAGCTCATGGGGTCTCCAAACGCAACATCGCGACCAACATTGATTCCAGCCAATTTTGCATTCAAAAAGTCAAACAGCGCTCCCTTCATTCTGAGCCCTGCCATGCAACCCAACAGTGGCTTTTCCCCACATATGGGGTATCGGTGAACTAAGGAGAAATTGCACAACAAATTTTGTGGTCCATTTTCTCTTATTACCCTAAAATAAAAAAGTTTTGGTCTAAATTAAATTTTTTGTGAAAAAAGTTAAATGTTCATTTTTTCCTTCCACATTGCTTTTGTTCTCGTGAAGCACCTGAAGGGTTGATAAACTTCTTGAATGTGGTTTGGACACTTTGATGGGTTCAGTTTTTAGAATGGTGTTACTTTGGGGTATTTTCTATCATATTGACACCCCAAACTCACTTCAAATGTGAGGTGGTCCCTAAAAAAAGTTTTGTAAATTTTGTTGGAAAAATGAGAAATCGCTGGTTAACTTTCAGCCCTTATAACGTCCTAACAAAAAATAATGTTTCCAAAATTGTGCTGATGTAAAGTTGACATGTGGGAAATGTTATTTATTAACTATTTTTTGTCACACGACTCTTTGATTTAAGGGCACAAAAATTAAAAAGTTTAAAAATTGCTACATTTTTAATATTTTTGCCAAATTTCTGTATTTTTGTTATAAACGCAAGTCATATCACATAAATTTTACCACTGACATGAAGTACAATATGTCATGAAAAAATAATCTCAGATTCAGTGGAATCTGTTTAAGCATTCCAGAGCTATAACCTCACAAAGTGACAGTGGTCAGAATTCTAAAAATTGGCTTAGTCATTAAGGTCTAAATTGTCTCGGTCACTAAGGGGTTAATAATTTGTGGCGGCCAGACCAGAGCCCTCAAACCTTTTATGGCATCCTGGGCACCTCTTATGATTAGTAGGTCGGCAGGATGTCATCTTTGCATCCTAGTATGCAAATTGCTTCTTTAGAGTCAAAGAGGATTTGAATTCTAGGGCCACTTATAGGAAACAGCAATCCTAAAAGTTAATATCTACCCTTTAACAAGCCTTGCAATATGACTTAGGATAAAAAAACATCCTTATCTTAGGTCATACGGAAAGGCTTGTTAAAGGGTCAATATCGACTTTTAGAATTCCTGCTTCCTATAGGTGGCACAAGAGTTCAAGTCCCCTTCCTCTCTGAAGAGGCAATTTGCATATTTAATTTCCCAGAGGAGCATTGCATGGTCTATGAGCCTTCATGTTAGGCATGTCACTCTCCACAAGGAGAAGCATTACCTCTTAGACCCCATTGCAACTTAAGTCATGCATAACATTGTGATGTACCTACTAATAAGAATACATTCTGGAGGCATTGGCAAGTATGAATGTATGAGTAGTTTCACGGAGCTTTGGTCCAGCTGCCACGGATGACCAACAGGGCTGCTGGAAAAGGTCCATTGAATTGTATTGCTCAACTCTAGTGAGACAAGCAGGTGAGGTCATGTATACCAATGACTCCTGGGACATGTGTGTGATCAGCAGGCATTGTGTACCTGTACCATTCTATTAAATTGGACATGTATGCACTCTCTACCAAATCTAGCATGCATCCCTGCTTGTATCAGTAGACGTCATTTGTCCTGCAAAACTCTCAAAACAAAAGTGAGAGTAACAGGCCAAACCATTTAACCAAATTTCATATCCAAACTCCAAGAGCATAGTCACAGGCTTTGTACAAAATTCTACCAAGAAATGTAGCTTTTTTTTTAATAAATTGCAACCTAATCTTTAGGCCATCTTACACGACTAGTCCCCAAAAGAGAGAATAATTAAGGCTTTGAAAATGTACCACATCAGAAAGGATTATTATTAGCTGCCTTTATAGAAAACTTTATTTTTATAGATAATATGAACATCAATGTCTATTAATTTCTGTAGACACTCTTTAGTCAAATGTTATGTTTTGGGTTTCTACAAATTATTTTGAAAGGTAAAACATTACTAACATAAATATTGCATAATTTTACATAGATGTAACAAAGATAGCTGAAAGATGTTGCCATGCAGCGCCAATGTTAACAATATGTTCCCATAATTTTACATTTTTGTGTGTAATATGGCACATTTCATACAATGTGGACAATAACATAATAAAATACAAAGAAATAGTTCAAAGAAAAAAATATTCTATGATGACGAACTAAAAGGAAAACCCCCAATTATATATGAAATATCAAACTATGATAGTTTACAGCCCGTCATTGTGGTTTCCTTACCATTTGGGAAATTTATTTAAGTTATTAAAAAATTCCCTAAAATTCTCAACAGAAACGTTGGCTTCTGTTTTCTCGGCAGAGCTAACTGGCCTGATTTGTCAGAACAGCTTGAAAATGAAGTGCTAACTGTTGGATTTTATTGAAAGGAAACCAAGTGGAACAACATATGTATTTTCTTAGGAAACTAAAAAGCTCGTAGTCATGTGATGTTCCTTGGGGTAAATTCTTTGTTATGAATTACAACCTGCTTACTGATGAGTTGTTAATAAAAAGTAGACCCATTGCCCATTATTTTTTCCACACAGTACACACTTTGAATTTCTTTTTTTGGGGGGGGGGGATTTCATTAATATAATAAGTGTGAATAAATCTGTTTCCAATTTGTGATTGTTTTCTCTTCATCACAAAATGCAATTTCTTTTTAAATCTAATTGTACACTATAAAAATTGGTTGCATTCTAACTGAAAAAAAAAGAATAGAAAATGAGGATACATTGTGAAATAATATGAATTTGGTCTAACATTGTACAATAACTTTGAATCATGGGAAAAGGTATCCATGACAAGTTTTGGCTTAAGAATCCGCCAGCTGTGGTTAAATTCAGTTGACCATGTAGACGAAAGTAAACTGTTGAATAAAACTAGAAACAGATGGTAAATGAAGGTGGCAATATAAGTCTTGTTAGACTTTTTTTCCTCAATGCTAGCCTTTGGTCATACAAGGGAGTCTGTGTGCCTACTAATCTCGTTATGTTACCCAAATATGTTATTATTAAAGCAATCTCTGAGTAAAATGCAACATTTATAAAGGCATCAGATTTCTTTTTTTCCTATCTTTTGCTATATCACAATATTTAACAGTATACATTTTTTAAAAAAAATGTGCAATATTTCTTTTTTTTCTTTGCGATTTGGCACAGTCTGTGCCGATCAGGATTTAAAGTAAATGTAAAAATGTTAAAGCAAGCTACATTGCTGACACCAGATGTCTTTCTACATGGACATACAGAGATGCAGATCACACCTTCTCTGCATGCTAGTGTAAGGAGACAGCAGGCACGTAGGATGCAGTAACGGAACGTAGTCAGAGCAAGGGTTATCAGGGCATTTAATTTTACAGTGGATACTCCACGCAGGGAGAAGTTGAGGGAAATTTTCTAAATACAAATGACTGTAACCTGGAACACGGTAGTAAAACAAGTAACTGAGACAATACGTTCAGAGGAAAAAAGACTTATCAATCCGATGCAGTCCTCAGTGTATTCCCTGGGTGGAAATGGTGGCGCCAAGGCAATGGCGCAATGGAAATTCGGTGTTGTCCTGGAGAGGATGGTGTCCTGGGTCCTGGAGAAGATGGAGTCTTGGGTACTGTCGTGGGCAATGTTTCCTTGTGGTCCTAATGCCGGCTTTGGGTCTGGAAGGAGAAGGAATACACAAGGCAATGTCTTTGTCCTGCACGGCTGTTTGCCCCATGCGGGGTCTGTTTAGAAACTTAACAGGATAAAGTTCACAATGGGTGGTGCGACTCTCCGGTCTGCCGTACATGGGCCCTTTGTCTCACAGTCAGCGGTGTCATCGGTGTCAGTGGTGTCAGTGATATCGGTACAGGGCTTTGACAACATTCTCCGTTTATCACCCTCTGGCCTTCAAGTCTTAGGCATGCTCTCTCACGATACTCTGTGTTAGGAGCGCCTACACTGACCTCTTGAGCACTGCATGTACCTGCCATAACTGTCAGATTACTCGCACGCTGCAATTCCCTCAGCTTAGCCACGCCCTCTTTTCTCAACTGCCGGGAATGGTCCAACCTATTATTTATATATAATATGTGACAAATAGCATCCTGTAATAAATATCAAGCAAAACTTGCTGAAACAACTTAGTATGATGAACAAATACCATAAAATGCATACTGCACTCCATGTGTGGAAAGTTCCCTCCATGCATATCACTATAAAGTTGCAGGTGTTTCTCACAAAATTAGAATATCATCAAAATGTTAATTTATTTCAGTTCTTCAATACAAAAAGTGAAACTCATATATTATATAGAGTCATTACAAACAGAGTGATCTATTTCAACTGTTTATTTCTGTTAATGCTGATGATTATAGCTTACAGCCAATGAAAAACCAAAAGTCATTATCTCAGTAAATTAGAATACTTTATAACACCAGCTTGAAAAAATATTTTAAAATCTGAAATGCTGGTCTACTGAAATGTATGTTCAGTAAATACACTCAATACTTGGTCTGGGCTCCCTTTGCACCAATTACTGCATCAATGCGGCTTGGCATGGAGATGATCAGTCTGTGCCACTGCTGAGGTGTAATGGAAGCCCAGGTTGCTTTGATAGCAGCCTTCAGCTAGTCTGCATTGTTGGGACTGGTGTCTCTCATCTTCCTCTTGACAATACCCCATAGATTCTCTTTGGGGTTAAGGTCAGACGAGTTTGCTGGCCAATCAAGCACAGTGATACTGTTGTTTTTTTAAATTTGTTTATTAATTGCAGAATAAATCATACACACATTTGCATTGTATCCATCATTATCTATAAATTACAGATAATTACCATGCATTGTCATGTCAAAGGTATTACAAAGGTAACAAACAGTGCGTATTGTTCATTAATATCTTATTTTATAACCTTAACTACAATAACTCCTAATAGAACCTCTAAGACTAATATATAGTGCCGCCAGAAAAGAAAATTCTATATAAATTCCGTCCTGCAAGTAAGTAATGCCTCCAAAATCGGACACCCCACTTGTCACGTATATATTGAGTCATTACAACTTATAAAGTATGGCAGGAGGAGTTCCATCTTCCCCATATTTTCTCAAATTTAGCTGGACATCCTCTATTTTGATACAATGTCCGCTCATACGGAATAATTGAATTCACTAAATCAACCCATGCTCTGAGAGATGGACAAGAACCACCCATCCACCGTAGTGCCAATACCTTTCGTGCCATAAACAGTGTCTCCCTCAGAAAAATCCCGGTGTATTGGTCCCAGGCCTCCGCGTCCCATACTCCAAATAAACATATCAATGGCTCAAGTGGGACAGGGATCGATACCAAGGATGTCAATAATGTCGTCACCTCCTTCCAATAATGAAGAACAATAGGACATTTCCAGATCATATGAATGAAATCTGCATTACTGGAGTGACACCTCAAGCAGTCTGATGAGTGGAGATGACCCATTTTAAAGAGACGAGTCGGGGTCAAATAGGATTGATATATAATGTACAGTTGGGTCATCGTATTATTGATTGATGGGGAGACCTTAGTTGGAGATTCCAAGATTTCATCCCATTCTTCTCCCAGTGTATCCGGAAGGAGCCTCCCCCAATTCCCCTTATTTGAGTCTATAATAGATCCTCCGCCTGTGGATAATAGATAGGTATATAAAGAGGAAATGAGCCCCTGAGGGCCTTGTGAATTAAGAATTCCTATTAACGGTAGAGATGAGATAGCTCGACCTGTACCCATATTCCGTACGTGTGATTGGAAGGCTGATCTTAGTTGTAAATAGCGGAAAAATTGAGACCTCGGTATATTATAGGTATTTTGTAATTGTTCAAAGGAGACAAAAATCCCCTGGTTATATATATTACCCACTGAGAGAACATCATGTGATATCCAGAATTCAGTGGACGGGTGTCCCAATAATCCCAGAAAATAACTGTTATTCCACAGCGGCATTTCGGCAGCTATGTCGACAAATTTTGTTATTTTTTTAATTTGCCAACCGGAGCATAGGTAGCAAACGAGGAACACTAATTCTCTCCAGTTCCAGAAACCCCAGCGGGCAATCGATTCTGGCTGAGTGTAGTAGATGACTTTCAGAGTTAGGGAGGGAACTCCCGGGCATCCATTTATTTATCATTTTAGCCTGTCCGGCAAGATAATATAGGTAGAAGTCCGGTAAGGCCGCCCCACCCCCCTGTTTGGGTCTCTGCAGAGTGGATAGCTTAAGTTTAGGTCTAGCTTTCCCCCATATGAAATATGTAGTAAGGGAGTTTAGGGTTGCAAAGAAAGATTTAGGTATTGAGACAGCGCTGTGCTGAAAGCAGTGGCTCAATTTAGGGAGCAGTATCATCTTAATCAAGTTGATACGACCAGCCACAGAGAGTGGAAGTTTATCCCAGGTAGCAAATTTGGATTTAACCAGGTCCAATAGTGGGTATATATTAAGATGTAAGTCTAGTTGACTGCGTTGAGACATATGTATTCCCAGATATTTAAAGTTAGAGACAATGGGTAATAGCGAGAGAGTTTCGAGGCATGACATTGGGGTATGGGAGAGAGGCATCAGGGCAGATTTATCCCAATTTATATAGAGACCAGAAAATTTGCTAAATTTATTAATCATCGTTATCACTTTTGGTAGCATATCTTCTGTTTGTTCCATAAACACCACCATATCATCAGCATAAAGACCAATAACATCCACTCGATTAGCAATGTGTATCCCCTTAATGTCTACAGAGGACCTCATCCGTATTGCCAGAGCCTCTATCGCCAAGGCGAATAAAGCCGGGGAAAGAGGGCATCCCTGGCGAGTTCCCCTGTGTAAATAAAATGGTGCAGACATAGAGCCATTCACCACCATACGTGCCCCCGGCTTTGCATATAGTGTACCTATCCCTCTTATAAATTTATCCCCAAATCCATATTTCCGCAGACATGCAAAAAGGAAGGACTACTCAAGGGAGTCAAAAGCCTTGGCTGCGTCCAGCGAAGCCAATGCACATTTATTATCCGGTTCTAGAGAGCTATATTGAATGACCGATTGCACCCGCCTGATATTAACGGAAGTACTTTTCCCAGGCATAAAACCCATTTGGTCCGGGTGTATGAGATCTAATATGTACCCATGGTTTTTGCATACATCGAGCTGTGTCCCTCGTTAAGTGTGTCTCTATTAGTGCTACAACATGAGGATGATGTCTTTTTATCTGCGAAAATACCTTAATTTTCTTTCGAGGGGTTTTGATACCTCGTATGTTCCAGGTCATACATATAATTTCAGACCCCATGTTTACATTTAAAGGGAGAATTAATGCATACCATTATTATTCGGGTGCAGTTCAAAGACATTACACAGAGCAAAGAGTTGGCATTGGCGGCAACCATACTTAGTGAACAATTAAAACTGGTACATAAAACCAAACCAAACGAAACTTGAACAATAGAGGAGCATATCTCCATACTCCCGCAATCAGATTGAAAAGGGGATACCCTCACTGAATTCAGTGTCCGGTATTGTTGACATCTTTTGCACCCAAACAGAAAGCTCCATTTATATTGCCGTTAATCATAGAACCCAGATTAGGAGTCTTCCACATTAGACCCCCCGCGAGACCGCAGCCACTCGGCCACCTCTGCTGGGTCTGTAAAGAATAAAGAGGAGCCCTTATGGACAATACGGAGCCGGGCTGGATAAAGCATGGAGTAGATGATATTCTTATCTCTAAGTTGTTTCTTGATATCCATAAATCATGCCCGTTGCTTCTGGAGTTCCATAGAAAAGTCTGGAAAAATCGATATGGTAGCATTATTGAATTTAATGAGGCCCTTCTGCCGCGCCAAATGAAGAACGGCATCCCTGTCTCTACAATTAAGGAGACGTGCCAGAAAAGGTCGTGGTGGAGCTCCAGGAGGAAGAGGCCTCGTCGGGACCCTATGGGCCCTCTCCACCGAGAATGTCGAGGAGAATCCATCTCCTAATGAAGACTTAAGCCAATCTTCCAGAAATTGCTCGGGCTGCTGACCCTCCGACCGCTCCGGGAGACCTATAATTCGGATATTATTGCGGCGTAGTCTGTTTTCCAAATCATCTGCCTTTTGCTTCCAAGCATTTACGGAGCCTGTAGCTTTTGTCAATTTAGCTTCCATAGGAGTAATTGTGTCTTCTATATGAGACACCCTCGTTTCAACCTCCGAAATACGCCCTCTCATAGCTTGCATATCGTGTCGTAGGCGGCCCACTTCAGTATGCACATCTTCTATTTTCTCCATAAGAGATGATCTAGTGAGGGAGATGGCCTGCATTAACTGCTCGGATGCCTATTTAAGAGTCAGTTCATCTTGTACCCCCTCCTCGTTACTATCAGAGGGACGGCCTTTGCGCTGAGATGGTGCAGGATTATTTCTAAGACTGCGCACGTTATCAGAAGGATCATCCTTGGCGTATTTCTTTAGTTTTTTAGCAGCCGTTGCTCCTCTGGAGTGCTGCATGGTGGGCAAACAAAAGGGATTCTACAAAGAGGTTTCAGAGGTAATTATGGGTAAGCTGGACTCCAATTTCAGGTCCCGTATTATGAGACCACCAGACAGGCAATTTAAATGATGAGATTTATAGAAGCAGCCACTTCAATACATAAGCTGTGCGGTCTCACAGTCACCACAGGGAGAGCAACAGGAAAGGGGTTAATCCCTTTGATATTATGGCATCGGTAAGTAAGGTTTCCACCCGACAGGGGGGCACAGGACCCAATTTTTCAGGGCACACACCACACCACCCCTATTTCCTTCAGGTATGCGCTCACCTTCCCAGCGCCGCTGATATAATTAGGAGCGCAGCTTCCCTTCCTGTCAGGGTGTGCACTGTGTCAGTGACTGCTGCCCCAGGCACGTATTGCGGCTCACCGCAGTTCTTCCAGCTCCTGTATGCAGGCGCCCCACAGCTCTCACCAGTGCGGTCCGATCACCGCCTCTTTCAGAAGGAAGGAGCCCGGCTCCAGCAGAGAGCAGCGCCGCGTCCTGTATTCCCGGGCGCGCGCTCTAAAATGGCCGCTGCTGCACATGGAGTTTCCTCATCACTTTGGCTCCGACAGCTCCTGGCCTCCCGGATCTACACAGCAGCTTCCCGGAGGGTTCACAAGGCTCTCAGGTTTATGGGGGTTCTAGTTTCAGTCGGTACCACTCAGTCACGCACAGTATATACGGCAGAATAGGCTCAGGATATACGGAGCTCCCATGAGGTGAATCCTTCTTCCTTGGCTACATAGCCACGCCCCTGATACTGTTGTTTTTAAATCAGTTATTGGTACTTTTGTCAGTGTGGACAGGTGCCAAGTCCTGCTGGAAAATTAAATTTCCATCTCCAAAAGGCTTGTCGGCAGAGGGAAGTATTAAGTGCTCTAAAATTTCCTGGTAGACGGCTGTTCTGACTTTGGTCTTGATAAAACACAGTGGACCTACACTAGCAGATGGCATGGCTCCCCAAACCATCACTGATTGTGGAAACTAAACACTAGACTTCAAGCAGCTTGGATTCTGTGCCTCTCCACTCTTTCTGCAGACTCTGGGACAAATGAAATGCAAAATTTACTTTCATCTGGAAACAACACTTTGGACCACTGAGCAACAGTCCAGGTCTTTTTCTCCTTGGCCCAGGTATGAAGCTTCTGGCATTGTCTATTGGTCATGAGTGGCTTGACACAATGAATGCGACACTTGTAGCCCATGTCCTGGATATGTCTATGTATGGTGGCTCTTGAAGCAATGACTCAAACAGCAGTCCACTCCTTGTAAGTCTCCCCCCCAATTTTTAAATGTCCTTTTCATAGCAATCCTTTCAAGGCTGCGGTTATCCCAGTTGCTTCTGCTCCTTTTTCTACCACACTTTTTTCTTCCACTCAGCTCTCCATTAATATTCTACAGCACTCTGACAAAGCTTCTTTAGCAATGTGTTATGGACCTGGTGGTTGGAGCACCCGGCACGACCTGATAGTTAAACTCACACAGGACAAGCTCTGGGATGTGGGAACTCTGCTGACCGCAGGCCCTAATCCTATCACAACAACTAGAAATAGCCGTGGAGCGTTCCTGACTCTCCCTAGATGCCTCTTCACAGCCTAAGAGCTAGCTAGCCCTAGAGATAGAAAATAAAGCCTACCTTGCCTCAGAGAAATTCCCCAAAGGAAAAGGCAGCCCCCCACATATATTGACTGTGAGTAAAGATGAAAGTCACAAACACAGAAATGAAACAGGATTCAGCAAAGGGAGGCCAGACTTACTAAACAGACAGAGGATAGGAAAGGTATCTTTGCGGTCAGCACAAAAAACTACCAAAGACCACGCAGAGTGTGCAAAAAGACCTCCGCACCGACTAACGGTGCGGAGATGCCACTCTGCATCCCAGAGCTTCCAGCTAGCAAGACAAAATCATGATAACCAGTTGGACAAGGAAACAATGAACAAATAATAACTATCAGGAACTTAGCTTCTGCTGGAGAAGACAGGTCACCAGAAAGATCCAAGAGCGAAGTGAACCAATGCAGGAACATTGACAGCTGGCATGGAGTAACGATCTGAGTGGAGTTAAATAGCAGCCAACCAAAGGATAAACCACGTCACCTGTGTAAGGAACCTCAGAAGCAGCAGCTTCAATCACAGCCACCAGAGGGAGTCCATGGACAGAACTCGCCGAAGTACCATTCACGACCACAGGAGGGAGTTCGACAACAGAATTCACAACAGTACCCCCCCTTGAGGAGGGGTCACCGAACCCTCACCAGAGCCCCCAGGCCGATCAGGATGAGCCAAATGAAAGGCACGAACTAAATCGGCAGCATGAACATCAGAGGCAAAAACCCAGGAATTATCTTCCTGACCATAACCCTTCCACTTGACCAGGTACTGGAGTTTCCGTCTCGAAACACGAGAATCCAAAATCTTCTCCACCACATACTCCAACTCCCCCTCGACCAACACCGGGGCAGGAGGATCAACGGAGGGAACCATAGGCGCCACATATCTCCGCAACAACGACCTATAGAACACATTATGGATGGCAAAAGAAGCTGGAAGGTCCAAACGAAATGACACAGGATTAAGAACTTCAGAAATCTTATATGGCCCAATGAAACGAGGCTTAAACTTAGGAGAGGAAACCTTCATAGGAACATGACGAGATGACAACCAAACCAAATCCCCAACACGAAGTCGGGGACCAACACAGCGCCGGCGGTTAGCGAAACGTTGAGCCTTCTCCTGGTACAATGTCAAATTGTCCACCACATGAGTCCAAATCTGCTGCAACCTGTCCACCACCGTATCCACACCAGGAC
The DNA here is from genome assembly GCF_032444005.1 of Ranitomeya imitator. Taxonomy (NCBI): domain Eukaryota; kingdom Metazoa; phylum Chordata; class Amphibia; order Anura; family Dendrobatidae; genus Ranitomeya; species Ranitomeya imitator. Next base: position 340,606,059 of record NC_091286.1, read on the forward strand.
AGTCCGAAGGCTCAACCTGCCCTGAAGAGAAACGAGGATGGAAACCAGAATTGCAGAACAAAGGAGAAACTAAAGTAGCCGAGCTGGCCCGATTATTAAGGGCGAACTCAGCCAAAGGCAAGAAGGACACCCAATCATCCTGATCAGCAGAAACACAGCATCTCAGATATGTTTCCAAAGTCTGATTAGTTCGTTCGGTTTGGCCATTAGTCTGAGGATGGAAAGCCGAAGAAAAAGACAAATCAATGCCCATCTTAGCACAAAAGGACCGCCAAAACCTCGAAACAAACTGGGAACCTCTGTCCGAGACGATGTTCTCTGGAATGCCATGCAAACGAACCACATGCTGGAAAAACAATGGCACCAAATCAGAGGAGGAAGGCAATTTAGACAAGGGTACCAAATGGACCATCTTAGAGAAGCGATCACAAACCACCCAAATGACCGACATCCTTTGAGAAACAGGGAGATCAGAAATAAAATCCATGGAAATATGCGTCCAGGGCCTCTTCGGGACCGGCAAGGGCAAAAGCAACCCACTGGCACGAGAACAGCAGGGCTTAGCCCGAGCACAAGTTCCACAGGACTGCACAAAAGAACGCACATCCTGCGACAAAGAAGGCCACCAAAAGGATCTAGCCACCAAATCTCTGGTACCAAAGATTCCAGGATGACCAGCCAACACCGAACAATGAACCTCAGAGATAACTCTACTAGTCCATCTATCAGGGACAAACAGTCTCTCCGCTGGACAACGGTCAGGTCTATCAGCCTGAAACTTCTGCAGCACGTGCTGCAAATCAGGGGAGATGGCAGACAAAATTACCCCCTCTCTAAGAATACCCGCCGGCTCCGGAACACCCGGAGAGTCAGGCACAAAACTCCTTGACAGGGCATCAGCCTTCACATTCTTAGATCCCGGAAGGTATGAAACCACAAAATCAAAACGGGAGAAAAAGAGCGACCATCGAGCCTGTCTAGGATTCAACTGTTTGGAAGACTCGAGATAAGTCAAATTCTTGTGATCCGTCAAGACCACCACGCGATGTTTAGCTCCTTCAAGCCAATGTCGCCACTCCTCGAATGCCTACTTCATGGCCAACAACTCTTGATTGCCAACATCATAATTGCGCTCAGCAGGTGAGAATTTTCTAGAAAAGAAGGCACATGGTTTCATCACCGAGCCATCAGAACTTCTTTGCGACAAATCAGCCCCTGCTCCAATCTCAGAAGCATCAACATCGACCTGAAACGGAAGCGAAACATCTGGCTGGCACAACACAGGGGCAGAAGAAAAACGACGCTTCAACTCCTGAAAAGCCTCTACAGCCGCAGAGGACCAATTGACCACATCAGCACCTTTCTTGGTCAAATCAGTCAACGGTTTAGCAATACTAGAAAAATTAGCGATGAAGCGACGGTAAAAATTAGCAAAGCCCAGAAACTTCTGCAGGCTCTTCACAGATGTCGGCTGAGTCCAATCATAAATGGCCTGAACTTTAACAGGGTCCATCTCAATAGTAGAAGGGGAAAAAATGAAACCCAAAAATGAAACCTTCTGAACTCCAAAGAGACACTTTGACCCCTTCACAAACAAGGAATTTGCACGAAGGACCTGGAACACCATTCTGACCTGCTTCACACGAGACTCCCAATCATCCGAAAAGACCAAAATGTCATCCAAATATACAATCATGAATCTATCCAGGTACTCTCGGAAGATGTCATGCATAAAGGACTGAAACACAGATGGAGCATTAGAAAGCCCGAATGGCATAACCAGGTACTCAAAATGGCCCTCGGGCATATTAAATGCTGTTTTCCATTCATCGCCCTGTTTAATTAGCACAAGATTATACGCCCCTCGAAGATCTATCTTGGTGAACCAACTAGCCCCCTTAATCCGAGCAAACAAATCAGACAGCAGCGGCAAAGGATACTGAAATTTGACTGTGATATTATTAAGAAGGCAGTAATCAATACAAGGTCTCAAAGAGCCATCCTTCTTGGCCACAAAAAAGAACCCTGCTCCCAATGGTGACGATGACGGGCGAATATGACCCTTCTCCAAGGATTCCTTTATATAACAGCGTGCTCTGGCACAGAAAAATTAAACAGACGGCCCTTAGGAAACTTACTACCAGGAATCAAATTAATAGCACAATCGCAATCCCTATGAGGAGGTAGGGCACCGGATTTGGGCTCTTCAAATACATCCCGGTAATCTGATAAAAACTCAGGGACTTCAGAAGGAGTGGAAGGCGAAATTGACAACAATGGAACATCACCATGTACCCCTAGACAACCCCAGCCGGACACAGACATAGATTTCCAATCCAACACTGGATTATGGACCTGTAGCCATGGCAACCCCAAAACGACCACATCATGCAGATTATGCAACACCAAAAAGCGAATATCCTCCTGATGTGCAGGAGCCATGCACATGGTCAATTGAGTCCAGTACTGAAGCATATTCTTGGCCAAAGGCGTAGCATCAATTCCTCTCAATGGAATAGGATACTGCAAGGGCTCCAAGAAAAAACCACAGCGCCTGGCAAACTCCAAGTCCATCAAATTTAGGGCAGCGCCTGAATCCACAAATGCCATAACAGAATAGGACGACAGAGAGCAAATCAGAGTAACGGACAAAAGAAATTTAGACTGTACCGTACCAATGGTGGCAGACCTAGCGAACCGCTTAGTGCGCTTAGGACAATCGGAGATAGCATGAGTGGATTCACCACAGTAAAAACACAGCCCATTCCGACGTCTGTGTTCTTGCCGTTCAGCTCTGGTCAAAGTCCTATCACACTGCATAGGCTCAGGCCTATGCTCAGAGAATACCGCCAGATGGTGCACAGCTTTGCGCTCATGCAAGCGCCAATCGATCTGAATGGCCAAGGACATAGACTCATTTAGACCAGCAGGCATGGGAAATCCCACCATGACATCCTTAAGGGCTTCAGAAAGACCCTTTCTGAAAATTGCCGCCAGGGCACACTCATTCCACTGAGTAAGCACAGACCACTTTCTAAACTTCTGACAGTACACCTCCACTTCATCCTGACCCTGACACAAAGCCAGCAAGATTTTCTCTGCCTGATCCACTGAATTTGGTTAATCATAAAGCAATCCAAGCGCTAGAAAAAACGCATCAACATCACGCAATGCAGGATCTTCTGGCGCAAGGGAAAATGCCCAGTCTTGAGGGTCACCACGCAACAAAGAAATAATGATTTTTACTTGTTGAACGGGGTCATCAGAGGAGCGGGGTTTCAAAGCTAGAAACAGTTTACAATTATTTTTGAAATTCAGAAACTTAGATCTATCCCCAGAAAATAAATCAGGAATAGGAATTCTAGGCTCTAACATAGGATTCTGAACCACAAAATCTTGAATGTTTTGTACCCTTGCAGTGAGATGATCCACACAAGAGGACAGACCTTGAATGTCCATATCTACACCTGTGTCCTGAACCACCCAAAGTTTTAAGGGAAAAGAAAGACAAAACACAGTGCAAAGAAAAAAAAATGGTCTCAGAACTTCTCTTATCCCTCTATTGAGATGCATTAATACTTGGGGCCAGCTGTACTGTTATGGACCTGGTGGTTAGGAGCACCCGGCACGACCTGATAGTTAAACTCACACAGGACAAGCTCTGGGATGTGGGAACTCTGCTGACCGCAGGCCCTAATCCTATCACAACAACTAGAAATAGCCGTGGAACGTTCCTGACTCTCCCTAGACGCCTCTTCAAAGCCTAAGAGCTAGCTAGCCCTAGAGATAGAAAATAAAGCATACCTTGCCTCAGAGAAATTCCCCAAAGGAAAAGGCAGCCCCCCACATATATTGACTGTGAGTAAAGATGAAAGTCACAAACACAGAAATGAAACAGGATTCAGCAAAGGGAGGCCAGACTTACTAAACAGACAGAGGATAGGAAAGGTATCTTTGCGGTCAGCACAAAAAACTACCAAAGACCACGCAGAGTGTGCAAAAAGACCTCCGCACCGACTAACGGTGCGGAGATGCCACTCTGCATCCCAGAGCTTCCAGCTAGCAAGACAAATTCATGATAACCAGCTGGACAAGGAAACAATGAACAAATAATAACTATCAGGAACTTAGCTTCTGCTGGAGAAGACAGGTCACCAGAAAGATCCAAGAGCGAACTGAACCAATGCAGGAACATTGACAGCTGGCATGGAGTAACGATCTGAGTGGAGTTAAATAGAGCAGCCAACCAAAGGATAAACCACGTCACCTGTGTAAGGAACCTCAGAAGCAGTAGCTTCACTCACAGCCACCAGAGGGAGTCCATGGACAGAACTCGCCGAAGTACCATTCACGACCACAGGAGGGAGTTCGACAACAGAATTCACAACAGCAATGACCTTTTTTGTCTTACCCTCCTTGTGGAGTATGTCAATGACTGCCTTCTGGACATCTGTCAAATCAGCATTCTTCCCTATGATTGTGGAGCCTACTGAAAAAGACTAAGGGACTTTTTAAATGCTTAGGAAGCCTTTGCAGGTGTTTTTTTGTTAATTATTCTAATTTACTGAGATAATGACTTTTGGATTTCCATTGGCTGTAAGCCATAATCATCAACATTAACAGAAATAAACACTTGAAATAGTTTCACTTTTTGTGCTGAAGAACTGAAATTAATTAACTTTTTGATGATATTCTAATTTTGTGAGAAGCACCTGTATCTACAAATGTCTACTAGAAACACTAAGCATAGAAATATACAAGCATAGGATAGAAAACTGTAAATTCTGGAGCTAGAAAATGTTTTGTTCACAACACATGATAGTATCAACAGCAGATATCCCAAAAACCTGTATAAGGCATAGTGCAGTAGGGTCCTGGACCCACAAGTGATATAAAGGAACCCGTGAGGGGCGTGGGTAGCCAATGCGTGTTGCCACATAATGCAACTTCCTCGGGGGTCTGTCAGGTTGCTGTGTGTTTCAATAAAAACTTTATTCATTTCTGGTTATCCTTGTGTTGATTGCATGTTTCTTTTCTGCTTTATGAATTTTGGAGGCACTTGCAGCATCCTGTGATTTTTTTCTCATACTGAACTGCCACATAGATTAAATTTGGATAACACTTGTCCAATGAATACGCTCCTGTGAGCGAGCCTTTACCTGGAGAATCATGATTCAGTTTTACTTTTACCACAGAATATGTGCTGTAAAATCCAAACATAAAAATGGCAGATTTGCATTTTTTTTTTTAAATTTCACCACGCTGGGAATTTTTCACCCCACTTTTCATTATATTGAATAGTAAAATGTAAATGTTGTCAGTCAAAAATTACTACTAGTGATGCACTAAGCAAGCAATTATATAGCCATATTTAAGGAAAAATCAAAAAGTTATTGCTCTTGGAAGAAGGGAAGGAAAAACAAAGCTTAAAAAGGAACGTTGGCTTATGGGGAGAAGGGGTACATGAATTGAATTTAAAGAAAAAATGGAAAGTATAATACAATATTATATCCAATGACTTACAGTAGGTGTAAAATCTATCCATCTATTTAAAATATGAACATGCAAAAGATAAATACTCAATTATAAATTCTATAAAAGATTTATAGATAGATGCTCCTCCCTCACCTACCCTAGCACAGCTATGCACTGCTTTGGCTAATCCACATACATAGTGGCACGCTCCCTCTTTCCCCTGCGGTGCTGATGCTAGTTATGAGAGTCAGACAGATGACATGCCACTGAGAGTAACTGACTCCAACACCTAGCATGAGCACAGGAAGGGGGGGGGGGGTGAGCCTGCCACTATGGATGTGGATTAGCAGAAAAGCCCATGGCTAGTGTGCTAAGTGACACTTTGCCTGCAGAGGTGTCAGTCTGACCAGCTTCCATAGCTCCTCCCACCCAGATGAACAGCTGTGAGGATGGTTATCACAGCAGCCTGCATACCATCATTCTAATGCTATGATCAAGGAGACTTTCCTGGATGTTAGAAGACTGAGCAGAAGCAGTTTTAATATTTAACAATGTAACAATAGACTAGTGGATCTATATGTTTCAATTTTGGTGGCTATGCATGTGGGGGCGGGGAACTTTGCTATATATGCTATATGTGGGTAGGGGAACATGGCTATATAGACTATATGTATGTGGTGAAGGAAGATATAGCTATATTTGTGGAGTGCCGGCTAGGGTACTCGGGCCGGGTCCGCCGGTTCTTAAGGGGGTGGTCATGGCAGCAGTGACGCGTCTGTGGCCCTGGGCATCCAATAAAAGTAATGAAATGATGGGGAAATAAAGTCTACCTGTGGTGTTTGGCAAAGGATGGCTGACGCTGCTTAAGGGGACCGCTGGGGCCAATGGCTGATGGTGACGCAGCTAGGATGGTTCTGCTCCCCACAGGTGGAGCAAGGCCCCAGGGCTACCAGTATAGTTGGTAAGGGTTTGTAGACGAGGGGGTGCAGGAGTGAGGGTGCAGCAAATGAATGGAGGACACAATTGCAATTTCCTTTACCTTTTACTTGTTGGTGCAGGTGCAGTCCGGGGCACAGATAACAGATGATGATAGGGTTCGGGCAGCCTGGAAGCAACTTGGGATCCACCTTGCCAGGTGGGTTTGGAGGCACTTCCTGCACTATTCTCTAGGTCCTTGCTGCTTTAAGCTCTGTGAGAGTTTCTATCGGAATCTGGATTTGGATGTCAACTTGTTTCTTTCCTTTGCATTTGCTTGTGAGCAAGAACGGAAAAGAGAAAAACAGAGAGGATGGCGTCGGTGCTTTTGGCAGCACCCGATTCTTGAACTACGACAGAGCCTTGGAGCCTACTCCTTATTCAGTGAGCTTCGTGAAAACCCAGATAAATATTTCAAGTACACGAGGATGTCTCAAGACAGCTTTATGGAATTGCGGGACCGTGTACAAGGAGCCATCAGGAGGCAGGACACTAGACATTAATGTTGGAAAGGTAAAACACTAGGTCAGAGACACACTTCCGTATTTCTCGTGTGAGAATCGCATTGTAAAACTCATACTGGTTGTCGGCTCTCCTGACCTGAGCTTGACAAATGCATAGTAATCCATCATGCTGTCATGCTTGGGTCAGGAGAGGTGCCGGCCAGTCCGTTCAGTGCGATGCGATTATCGCATGAGAAATGCAGCAGTGTGTCTCTGCCCTTAAAACAAAAACAGTCTAAGAGAAAAAAATGAACAGTCAAACGTCCCAAAAACAGTCAAGAAGAAATAAAAAAAGGTAAGAGTACCAACAACAATCAGGAATAAATAAAACCAGTCAAGAATACTTACACGCCCTCTTGCCACCGGTGCTTGGGCCTGAGTCTGCTGCTCCTGTTCATCTGTACTGGAAGGGTTCTGTAAAAATAATAATAAATATTTAGCCACATGTGTAATAGTGACAGTGAATAATTACCAATCAGCAGCAAATGTACTCACTTCAGTCTCCTGTCCACTCTGTGAGCTCTGATCTTCAGTGGAGGACATGATGAGGAATGCTGCAAGAGAAACAGAAATGATTACAGACTGCAGGGAGAAAAACAGACAGGCAGACATATAGGTTGTATACTTACATTTTGATAAATGTATAATGTTATTCAGCTTTCAAATGACCTACATGTCGATATAGATGGCTTGAGGTTGACAGACAGATTTTCTTTAACATGCAAATTTGCTATATAGTTGCATAAACACTTCACCCCACCATGAACTTACACCATTTTCTACATTGCTCCTTCTCAATAGATGAGACACATTCTGATTCAGAGAAACCTTTCCATATCAGGTAATGATTTACAGTTAGATATCCACAATACTTTTGTATATAAAAATGCCATTGATTTCTGGTCCAGTTAGACGCAGCCAAGCTACAAATAAAAATAGCAAGCAGTGGATATCTTTGGCATCCATATTCTTCCAAGCCAGGATTCCAAAGTAACAATATGGAACCCACGTTCAAAGCCTGGACTTCTTAGGATTTGTTTGCAGATGCTAGTATAAACAAGGAAATCAGGCTTTAGAAAGCACAGCATGACTGCGACATTGTGTTTTTCTTACAGGGACAGAAAACTATGCATAATAATCAGCAGGTTATTTGGTATTTAAATACTGAAATGTGGTTTCAATTACAACGATCCAAAGACATATCAGATTTCAGATTTGTCTTACTGTTAACTCTGTCGTAGTCTCATCTTGAAATGCAGAATTCTTGACCTACACATTAGTGGGCACGGTACGTATTGAGAAATAGTCATGCTCAAAACTGGACCTTAAGCCCTCCCTGTTCTCTCCGTTCGAGCCAATTTTTGTTTTTGCTCTGTTATTTATTTTTTTTTTTTTACCAATTTCTTTCAAGAGTCATAGAACTATTTTTCAGATTCCATCTGAAGGCTTGTTTTCTGAAAGATAAATTGTAGTTTTGAAATACGTAGTTTACTTTACCCAATAATGAACTTGAAAAAGTTAAAAAAAAAGTTTAAAAAAATCCAAGTGGGGTGAAATGATGAAAACAAAATAATTTATCCAAAGTTTTTGGGGGTTTCGTTTTTACAGTATTCAATGTGTGGTAAACATGACCTGGGAATATGATATTGTTTAGTGTTGCCATTAATTCAGACACAATTTTTTTCCATCAATGGAGTTGCATCAGCGCTTGCTTTTTTGGGTGGCAGGCTAGTTAGTTCTTATTTATACCATTTGGAATAATATAACTGTAGGATAGCTATTTAGTGCATTTTTTTTATTTTTTATGGTGACACAAAATGGTAATTCAATCATTTAGATTTATTTTATTTGCAGCAATTAATGTGTGGGTTAAACAATTTTATATTTTGATATATCGTACTTTTATGAACACGGCAATACAAAATACCTTTTTTGTTTCTGAAAAAAGTGACCTATGAAGGAAAGCCACCTATGCCAAGCATGGTATCCATCCACAGACAGCTGTTTCGGGTTTTTTTTGCCCCTCATCAGTGTGGAGTAGGAATCTGGCTATTAGGAGCGGTGCCTAGTAAAAAGGCTATAAAGGCACAGATGATTGGCCTCGGGGAGACCAAAACATCCAACACCGCGGAGACACCATCACGTGTTTCTCAACGCAGTGATTCCAGAACACTGCCCCCATCCCTTATGGGAAATATGCAGATGCATGAAAAGAAGCTGCGGAGACACCATCACGTGTTTCTCGATGCAAGCAGTGAATAGCCAGGCCTTTCCCCGGGAAGGAACAACCACGGGAAGGGCAGCAACCTATGAAGGAAAGCCACCTATGCCAATCATGGTATCCATCCACAGACAGCTGTTTCAGGGTTTTTGTCCCTCATCAGTGTGGAGTAGGAATCTGGCTATTAGGAGCAGTGCCTAGTAAAAAGGCTATAAAGGCACAGATGATTGGCCTCGGGGAGACCAAACATCCAACACCGCGGAGACACCATCACGTGTTTCTCAACGCAGTGATTCCAGAACACTGCCCCCATCCCTTATGGGAAATATGCAGATGCATGAAAAGAAGCTGCGGAGACATCATCACGTGTTTCTCGACACAAGCAGTGAATAGCCAGGCCTTTCCCCGGGAAGGAACAACCACGGGAAGGGCAGCATCCTATGAAGGAAAGCCACCTATGCCAAGCATGGTATCCATCCACAGACAGCTGTTTCGGGGTTTTTGCCCCTCATCAGTGTGGAGTAGGAATCTGGCTATTAGGAGCAGTGCCTAGTAAAAAGACTATAAAGGCACAGATGATTGGCCTCGGGGAGACCAAAACATCCAACACCGCGAAGACACCATCACGTGTTTCTCAACGCAGTGATTCCAGAACACTGCCCCCATCCCTTATGGGAAATATGCAGATGCATGAAAAGAAGCTGCGGAGACACCATCACGTGTTTCTCGACGCAAGCAGTGAATAGCCAGGCCTTTCCCCGGGAAGGAACAACCACGGGAAGGGCAGCATCTTATGAAGGAAAGCCACCTATGCCAAGCATGGTATCCATCCACAGACAGCTGTTTTGGTTTTTTTTTGCCCCTCATCAGTGTGGAGTAGGAATCTGGCTATTAGGAGCAGTGCCTAGTAAAAAGGCTATAAAGGCACAGATGATTGGCCTCGGGGAGACCAAAACATCCAACACCGCGGAGACACCATCACGTGTTTCTCAACGCAGTGATTCCAGAACACTGCCCCCATCCCTTATGGGAAATATGCAGATGCATGAAAAGAAGCTGCGGAGACATCATCACGTGTTTCTCGACACAAGCAGTGAATAGCCAGGCCTTTCCCCGGGAAGGAACAACCACGGGAAGGGCAGCATCCTATGAAGGAAAGCCACCTATGCCAAGCATGGTATCCATCCACAGACAGCTGTTTCGGGGTTTTTGCCCCTCATCAGTGTGGAGTAGGAATCTGGCTATTAGGAGCAGTGCCTAGTAAAAAGACTATAAAGGCACAGATGATTGGCCTCGGGGAGACCAAAACATCCAACACCGCGGAGACACCATCACGTGTTTCTCAACGCAGTGATTCCAGAACACTGCCCCCATCCCTTATGGGAAATATGCAGATGCATGAAAAGAAGCTGCGGAGACACCATCACGTGTTTCTCGACGCAAGCAGTGAATAGCCAGGCCTTTCCCCGGGAAGGAACAACCACGGGAAGGGCAGCATCCTATGAAGGAAAGCCACCTATGCCAAGCATGGTATCCATCCACAGACAGCTGTTTTGGTTATTTTTTGCCCCTCATCAGTGTGGAGTAGGAATCTGGCTATTAGGAGCAGTGCCTAGTAAAAAGGCTATAAAGGCACAGATGATTGGCCTCGGGGAGACCAAAACATCCAACACCGCGGAGACACCATCACGTGTTTCTCAACGCAGTGATTCCAGAACACTGCCCCCATCCCTTATGGGAAATATGCAGATGCATGAAAAGAAGCTGCGGAGACACCATCACGTGTTTCTCGACGCAAGCAGTGAATAGCCAGGCCTTTCCCCGGGAAGGAACAACCATGGGAAGGGCAGCATCCTATGAAGGAAAGCCACCTATGCCAAGCATGGTATCCATCCACAGACAGCTGTTTCGGGGTTTTTGCCCCTCATCAGTGTGGAGTAGGAATCTGGCTATTAGGAGCAGTGCCTAGTAAAAAGGCTATAAAGGCAGAGATGATTGGCCTCGGGGAGACCAAAACATCCAACACCGCGGAGACACCATCACGTGTTTCTCAACGCAGTGATTCCAGAACACTGCCCCCATCCCTTATGGGAAATATGCAGATGCATGAAAAATGCTTCTTTTCAAGGGTACACAAATCTGTGGCAGACCACATATTTATTCATGCCAAAAATTATGGACATCGCCGCATCAAAGGCTAGATGGCGTTCACAGTGCCTTCATCTCCTCGTTATAGGGTTCCATGTGATTCACGTATTTCAGAGATTTACATGGAAACCTTCATGTAAATGCTCAGCGCAGAGCCCTGGAAAAACGTGAGCTGAGCCTTACTACGATCTTCGGGAAGCAGAATTAACAAATCAACAGCAGGTGAAGAATTGGTTTAATTTACAGTATTTTTTGTGTCATGCAGTGTAAGTGATTAGACAACTTTATTTTTCGGGTCAGTACAATTACAGCGATGCCAGATTTGTATAAGTTTTCTCTGTTTGGCTGCTGTCACACACTAAAAGACTCTTTTTTTTTTGCAAAAACTATTTTTGCATCTCTATGTTTTGATGGCAATAATTTTCCATATTTCTGCCGATAGAGTCATGTGATGCCTTGATTTTTGCGAGATGAGTTTACTTTTCTATTGTTACCATTTTCAGCAAGTGGTAATATTAATAAGACAGCTTTATTCTTCAGATCAGTATGATTACAGAGATACCACATTTATATTTTTATTATTTTTTTTCGATAAAAGAGTTTTTATTATTTTTGCATTGCTTTAGTCTGAGATCTATAACTTTTTTATTTTTCCTCTGATGAAGCTATACAGTATAGGGGCTTATTTTTTTAGGGATAAGATGACATTTTAATATCAATTTTATTTACATTAGTTTTTTTATTGCACTTTATTCCACTTCTTGTTTGTCGATATGATGAAAAAGCATATTTTTTGCATTGTTTAATTTTTTATATTTTTTACGGTGGTCACTGAAGGGGTTAACTAGTGGTAAAGTTTTATAGGTTGGGTCGTTTCGGATGAAGCAATATTATTTTTCTTTTTTTCCATAAAAAGATGTATTTGTTGGTAAAGTATAGATACAATATAGATATACCGCATATATATTTTATTATTTTATGATTTTATAAATCAGTGAGTGCCGGGTGTCAGCTATCATGTCAGCTGAATACCCGGTGGCGATTACACATACACAGTTCCTTTGTGTACAAAATCACCAAATGTATCCATTCGTCCAATGGTCTGTAAGTTCTTACCAACCTGGATATATGAATACAATGTTATGAAAGAGTTAACGACCACAGTGTAACTGTGCCCCACATATTACACTTATACCAACAGGTGTGCTGGCCCATGTTTTTGGTTTTGATTGATAGTGCAAAAGAAGCAAAACAAAAATACCTTTAGAAATGTGTCATCAATCATCATTATGATTGTACTGACCAAAGCAATAAAGTTTTCTTTGCACTTTTAATGCACAGTGAATGGTGTAAAAAAATAAAAAAATAAAGAGAGTTAATGAATTGCAGGTTTTGGATTACACTTCCACCCCACTCCACCAGCCCAACAAAAGTGATCAAATATATGATATGTCGCCCTTCCTGTTATATGTCCCCATCCTCATATAAGGCCCCATCCTGGTATATGTCCCTCCATCCTAGCATATGCTCCCCCATATATTCATTGTATAGAAAAAAACTTTTCTACTTACCTTCCCCCCAGCTCTCACGCAGCGTGTCATCAAATTCTGCATTCAGAGCACAGCAGCTTGATGATTTCCCTGCTGTGCTCTGAACAGGTCGACAGTGCGCAGTGATCGAAGCCTGAAATGTAATAGTGGGAGTATTACATAGGGGGGTTGACTCTTTACATGTAGGATGTTTTTGCCTTCTTATTCCTCTATGTGTACTTTTTTTATTCTGACTTTTCTCTACCATAATGTTGTTTTGTGTTTTTACTTATCAACAAATTTTACATATCTAATATATAATTGCCTAGAATACTACTTCCTGCAATTTGTGCCAACTTCTGTGGCTTTGTCCGGAGCTAATGTCCGGAGCTAATGTCCGGAGCTAATGTCCGGAGATAAGTGACGTCAACAGTGTCCAGTGTCTGATTGGTTGCCGCCTGCTGCGAGCGACCAATCAGAAACGTGCCGTACTGTGACACACTCCGCCCGCCATTTTGGTGTGATTTTTGAATTTTTACCTCACAGCAACTTTCTACTGCGTGGAGGCGGGCCCAGTGACGTTGCTCTTCAAGCTCCTGCCGAATTTCGTCAAAAAAATGATAATACCATTTACCAAAACTATATATATTTAGTTGTGAAGTGGTTCAGTGACATTTTCACACCAATTTTGAACTTTTGTTTGGTGTTTTCTCCATATACTGACTATTATTTTTGTTCTTTCTTACTATTATTTATTAATTGTATTATTCTTACATTTGAATAAATAAAGTATATATGGATTCTAGACTCCCGATTCTTTAGGGTATGTTCACACGTTCAGGATTTCCATCCTTTTTTTTTCAGGACAGTTTTTTTAAAAAACTGCAGCTCTTGGCAGAAAACGCAGGTCCTTTTTTTGGTCCTTTTTTTGTCCTTTTTTGATGCGTTTTTTGATGCGTTTTTTGATGCGTTTTTTTATCCTTTTTTTATGCAGTTTTCTATGCAGAGACTGTGTTTCCTAGGAAGCTTTTTAGGGCTAAAATGGCTGAAAATACCCTACCCCTACCCCTACCCCTAACCCTACCCCTAACCCTAACCCTACCCCTAACCCTACCCCTAACCCTACCCCTAACCCTACCCCTAACCCTAACCCTACCCCTAACCCTACCCCTAACCCTACCCCTACCCCTAACCCTACCCCTACCCATATTCTAACCTTAGTGAAAAAAAAAAAAAAAATTCTTAATTTTTTTATTGTCCCTACCAATGGGGGTGACAAAGTGGGGGGGGGTGTCATTTACTATTTTTTTATTTTGATCACTGAGATAGGTTATATCTCAGTGATCAAAATGCACTTTGGAGCGAATCTGCCGGCCGGCAGATTCGGCGGGCGCACTGCGCATGCGCCCGCCATTTTGCAAGATGGCGGCGCCCAGGGAGAAGACGGCCGGACGGACACCGGGACGCCGGGTAAGTATAAGGGGGGGAGATTAGGGCACGGGGGGGGCATCGGAGCACTGGGGGGGGGCATCGGAGCACGGGGGGGGGCATCGGAGCACGGGGGGGCGGGATCGGAGCACGGGGGGGCAGCCACACTCCGCCCACGCACTTCCGCCCGCTCCCCCGCACTTCCTGCTGCAGCGGTTCTGCACATCAAATCGCAGTAAAACCCGCAGATATATTTTTGATCTGCGTGTTTTACTGCGATTTTGACCTCACAATGGAGGTCTATGGGTGCAGAACCGCTGCGGTTCAGGAAGAAGAATTGACATGCTCCTTCTTTTTTCCGGGAGCTATTCAGCGCGGCTTTTTTTTTACAATTTCCGGACCATGTGCACAGTGTGTCCTGTTTTCCATAGGGTACAGTGTACTGTACCCTGCATGGAAAACAGCTGCGGAACCGCAGCGGCAAAACCGCCGCGGTTCCGCGGTAAAAAACGCACTGTGTGAACATGGCCTTAGAATCGGGCTGCCATCTAGTTTTTAAATATTTTTCTTTTTTCTCTTCCCGAGATATTAATCCTCTCCTATTTTCCCAATTGAGAAAGGAGTTTTTTTGGCTTTAAACTATTTTATCATATATCCAGTTCACCATGAAAAATTGCACATAGTGCTTCACAGTATAATGGCCCCATATAGTATTAGTACCCCAATATGTATCAGTTTTTTTGTGATACATATGTGTTTATTAGCTAGCATTTGTGTGTACTATAGCAAAGCCAGATAGGCTGGGGTTAAATCCTAGCTATTTAACCCCAGATAGGCTGTGGTTAAATACTAGGTCTTGATTAGAAATCACCTGCAATGCTTTGTCTTAAACCAGGAAATAGGTTCACTTGTTGTGCAGTGTGCTGGGGAACAGATCCATGTGTGGATTCTTCAGGGAGCTACAAAGTACCATTTGTGTCTGACTAAACTAAGGTGAAATGCCAGGATTGCTGCTTGGGTGAGAGACCATAGTCTGTGTTTAGAAGGAAAGGTGAAAAGAGCTCTTAGTGCTAGCAGCATCGGACTGGATCACCTAAGGCCCACCAGAGGAAATCATTCTTGGGGCCCATTATGTAGCTACATAGAAATAAATACAAGCCCACCAATTGTGTGTTAAAACATGCGAATATCAGGGTATAAAATAAGGTAGTACACGTCTTAATTATGTAGCAGGGGTTGGGATAGCCCCCTCATAGAATATAAAGCAGCCCCCCCATAGAATATAATGCAGCCCTCATATGGTATAATGCAGCTCACTCATAGAATATAATATAACCCCCCTCATAGAGCATAATGTAGCCCTCCTCTTAGAATATAATGTAGCCCCCTCATAGGGTATAATGCAGCCGCCCTACAGAATATAATGTAACCCTTCTCAGAGTAAAATTCAAAGGTATAATGCAGCCCCCCATAGAGTATAATGTTGCCCCGTCATAGGGTATAATGCATCCCCCTCATATAGTATAATGCAGCCCACTCATATTGTATAATGCAGTCCCCCACAGAATATAATGCAGCCCCGTCATAAGATATAATGCAGCCCCCCTCATAGGGTATAAGGGGGCTTGTCCCTTTAAAAGTTCCTGTGGGGGTTTATTGCTTCATAAACCCAGAAGCCAAAAACAGAAATTAACAGCCTTTAGCTCAGGCAAATGAAAATACAAATGTCCATTGCAGCATTCTGCTGCACTAGGACTGTGGGCACACAGGCTAGAGTATTGTCTAGTACTCAGGCATGGTCTGGAGCCACACACAGGAGACCTTCTCCTTCCCAACACACAGATCACGTGCCAAACAACAGCTTCCATTACATAAGATGTAACCACACACAGAGGTGCGGCATGTGGGTAGCCAGACCCGCACATCTCTCATAGCTACCCACAACCCGGACCCAGGTGTATCAAACGACATATTAGTGCTTACGTGCACTCAAGATAATACTGCGGGTCACATCACAGAGAGCAGCCATCTCTGTGACACATACTTCCCATCGATTATGCAGCCATTAGTCTCCTTACAGGGTATAATGCAGTCCCTTCATAGAGTATAATGCAGTTCCCCTCATAGGGTATAATGGAGCCTCATCCCACAGTGTATAATGCAGACCCTCATAGAGTAAAATGCAACCCCACCTGGAATATAATGTAGTCATCCACCCCATCAAATATAATCTAGTCTCACAATTCTACTGTCTTATGACCACCAGGACTCACTGAAATATATACACAATGTTATAAAAATCAGCTTCTCTACATGTCTGACAACCATTCCATTCCAGTGTCAGTTGAATTCCAACCAGAGTACACCTCATTCTACTTAATGTGCTTCTGATTAGGTGATCACCTGAACCAAATCTTATTTAACGAAGGAAAGTATAAAAACACTGCTGTGGTGTTCACAATCCTCTTGAAATAGGACAAGCTGGATGGCAAAACAAGTGATATCCCAAAAGTAATAGGAATGGAAAAATAACTTTTAACCATGCCAAAGGAGTTGAAAATAAAAGTCTTGAGTGAGGAAAAGAAGGGCTCAATTCTGGCTTTATTAGCAGAGGGACATAGTGAGTGTCATGTTGCCTCCATCCTTAAAATTTATAAGACGGCAGTCCATTACAATAAGGTCAAGCAGCAGACATTGGTGACAACAAAGCTATAGACCGCAAAGGGTGAAAACGACTCTCCACTGACCAGGATGACAGTCATCTTATTTGAATGTCACTCTGCAACCGCAGGATGACATCAAGTGACCTACAAAAGGAATGGCAAATGGCAGCTGGGGTGAAGTGCACGGCAAGAAAAGTTCGTAACAGGCTCCTAGAGGCAGGACTCCAGTCATGTAAAGCTAGAAAAAAGTCTTTCATCAATGAGAAGCAAAGGAGAGGCAAAGTTTGCCAAAGACCATAAGGATTGGACCATAGAGGACTGGAGTAAGGTAATCTTTTCTGATGAGTCTGATTTTCAGCTTTGTCCAACACCTGGTTGTCTAACTCCTTAGATGGAGATCTGGAGAGGCGTGCAAGCCACAGTGTCTTGCACTCACTTTGAAATTTGGTGGAGGATCGGTGATTATCTGGGGATACTTCAGCAAGAAGTGGAATTGGGCAGGTTAATCTTTGTGAAGGACATATGAATCAAGCCACATACATGGTTATCCTGGAAAAACAGTTGATTCCTTCTCCTCAAGCAATGTTCCCCAAGTCTGAGGAATGTTTTTTTTTCCAGCAGGACGACGCGCCATACCATGCAGCTAGGTCAATCAAGGTGTGGATGAACGACCACCACATCAAAACCCTGTCATGGCCAGCCCAATCTCCAGACCTGAACCCCATTGAAAACCTTTGGAGTGTAATCAAGAGGAAGATGGATAGTCACAAGTCATAAAAGAACTGCTTACATTCCTGTACCTGGAGGGGCATAAGGTCAGCCAAAAGCAGTGTGAAAGATTGGTGGAAAGCATGCCAAGATGCATGAAAGCTGTGATAAAAATCATGGTTATTCCACAAAATATTGATTTCTGAACTCTTCTTGAGTTAACCCCTTAACGTCCGCCGATACGGCATTTAACAGCGGTAGTTAAGGGTACTTAAACCACAGCGCCGTTAATTAACGATTAATTATTTGGGTTGGTTTTTACTGGACAGAGAAACAGGGTCCCCGATCCCCACAATACTTACCAGTGTCCCTGGGTCTTCTTGCTTCCCCCCCATGGCCGCTGGCATCTTCATCCAGTAAGAAAATGGTGGGCCCAAGCGCAGTGCGCCTGCTGAGATCTGCCGACCAGCACCCGGCAACAATAGGAAGATTTTTCCTATTGGTTCATTTTAGTCACTGTGATAGGCCCCATCACAGTGATCAAAATTAAAAAAAAAGTAAATGAACCCCTCCTTTATCACCCCCTTATTTATAGAAAAATATTAACTAAAATATATTTCCATTTTCCCATCACAGTTACAGTTGGGCTAAAGTTAGTTGGGCTAAAGTTAGGGTTAGGGTTTGGGCTAAAGTTAAGGTTAGAGTTGGGATTAGAGTTAGGGTTAGGATTAGGGTTAGGGTTGGGATTACGGTTAGGGTTGGGATTAGGGTTTGGATTAGGGTTAGGGTTGGGGTTAGGGTTAGGTTTGTGGTTATGGTTAGGGTTGGGATTAGGGTTAGGGTTGGGATTAGGGTTAGTTTTGTGGTTAGGTTTATGTTAGGGCTGGGATTAGGGTTAGGGTTGTGTTGGGATTAGGGTTGGTATTAGGGTTTGGGTTGGTATTAGGGTTAGGGTTGGGATTAGGTTTAGGGTTGGGATTAGGGTTAGGGGTGTGTTGGGGTTAGGGTTGGGATTAGGGTTAGGGTTTGTGGTTAGGGTTATGGTTGGGGTTGGGATTAGGGTTAGGGGTGTGTTGAGATTAGGGTTGGGATTAGGGTTAGGGTTGGTATTAGGGTTAGGGTTGGGATTAGGGTTAGGGGTGTGTTGAAGTTAGGTTTGTAATTAGGGTTATGATTAGTGTCGGGAATAGGGCTAGGGGTGTGTTGGGGTTATGGTTGGAGTTAGAATTGGGGGTTTGCACTGTTTAGGTACATCAGGGGGTCTCCAAACATGACATAGCGCTACCATTGATTCCAACAACATTTTTGGCTCAAAAAGTTAAATGGTGCTCCCTCCCTTCAGAGCTCTGCCATGCACCCAAACAGTGGTGTACCCCTACATATGGGGCATCAGCATACTCAGAACAAATTGGACAACTTTTGGGGTCCAATTTCTCTTGTCACCCTAGGGAAAATAAAAAATTAGGGGCTAAAACAATAATTTTTGGTGGAAAAAAAAGATTTTTATTTTCACGGCTCTGCGTTATAAACTTCTGTGAAGCACTCGGGAGTCCAAAGTGGTGACAATACATCTAAATAAGCTCCTTGGGGGGTCACTTGTGGGGGGTGTCTACTGTTTTGGCACATCAAGGGCTCTGCAAATGCAACATGATGCCCGCAGACCATTCCATCAAAGTCTGCATTCCAAGCCATCATGACTTCACTTTCGAGCCCTGACGTGTGCCCAAACAGTAGTTTTCTCCCACATATGGGGTATCAGCGTATGCAGGACAAATTGGACAACAACTTTTGGGGTCCAATTTCTCCTGTTACCCTTGGGAAAATAAAAAAATTGCGGGCTAAAAAGTCATTTTTGTGGGAAAAAAATGATTTTTATTTTCACGGCTCTGCATTATAAGCTTTAGTGAAACACATGGCGGTTCAAAGTTCACATAACACATCTAGATAAGTTCATTGGGGGGTCTATTTTCCAAAATGGGGTAACTTGTGGGGGGTTTATACTGTTTAGGTACATCAGGGGCTCTGCAAACGCAAAATGACTCCCGCAGACCATTCAATCAAAGTCTGCATTCCAAAATGGCGCTCCTTCCCTTCCGAGCTCTGCCGTGTGCCCAAACAGTGGTTTACCCCCACATATGGGGTACCAGCATACTCAGGATAAATTTTACAACAATTGTGGTTGTCTAATTTCTCCTGTTACCCTTGTAAAAATAAAATTTGGGGGTGAAAAGATTATTTTTGTGGAAAAAATATGATTTTTTATTTTCATGGCTCTACGTTATAAACTTCTGTGAAGCACTTGGGTGTTCAAAGTGCTCACCACACATCTAAATAAGTTCCTGACAAAACTGCAGAGGCGGTAAAATGCGCGCCGAGGTGCGCCATAGGGCCACTATCTAGGTTTTACTATGACTACAGGTACTTTCAGATCCTTGGATACCGTGTTGCCTGCTTGTTGAACTATCGCTTGACAGGGATTATACCTGTTCAAGCTTGGGAAAATTGACATACTTAGTACAACAGGTGCTACTGCTTTATATATAGTAGACATAGTAATTATTACCTAGCTGAGACAGGGGAGATATTTTATGGAGACACTATTTTAGTGCCCCCTGAGTAGGCTTGTGTAAAACACTCTAATTCAGAATGTTAGATACTTAGGGATTTGTGGCCCTATCGGTTTCTCCTGATATACAGCTAGGCCCCGCTTTCAGGTGACATTATTTAGTATTTATTTTTGTGTAACTGTTTATATTTACATGCTTTGTATATATTTAATGACTGTGACTGAAATAAATCTGTATTTTTTGGAACGTATCGTACCTTCATTGTCCTCTATTGGTCATAAGTTCCTTAAGGGGTCTAGTTACCAAAATGGTGTCACTTGTGGGGGTTTACACTGTTTAGACACATCAGGGGCTCTCCAGACGTGACATGGCGTTTGATCTCAATTCCAGCCAATTCTGCATTGAAAAAGTCAAACGGTGCTCCTTCCCTTCCGAGCTCTGCCGTGCGCCCAAACAGTGGTTTACCCTCACATATGGGGTATCAGCGTACTCAGGACAAATTGTACAACAAATTTTGTGGTTCATTTTCTCTTTTACACTTGTGAAAATAAAAAAATTGGTTCTGAAGTGAAATGTTTAGAAAAAAAAATTAAATGTTAATTTTTTCCTTGCACATTGCTTCAGTTCCTGTGAAACACATAAATGTGGTTTTGAGCACCTTGACGGGTGCAGTTTATAGAATGGTTCATTTTTGGGTATTTTCTGTCATGTACACCCCTCATATGTTTACCCCCACATATGGGGTACCGGCGTACTCAGGACAAATTGCACAACTTTGGGAGTCTAATTTCTCCTTTTATCATTGTGAAAATAAAAATTTTGCGGAGAAAACATAATTTTTGTGGAAACAATAACATTTTTTATTTTTATGACTCTACGTTATAAACTTCTGTGAAGCACTTGGGGGTTCAAAGTGCTCACCACACATCTAGATAAGTTCCTTAAGGGGTCTAGTTTCCAAAATGGTATCAAATGTGGGTGGTTTCCACTGTTTAGGCACATCGGGGGCTCCCCAGACGCAACATTGCGTCTGATCTCAATTCCAGCCAATTCTGCATTGAAAAAGTCAAACAGCGCTGCTTCTCTTCCAAGCTCTGCCATGCGCCCAAACAGTGGTTTACCCCCACATAAGGAGTATCGACATATTCAGGAGAAACAGCACAACAAATTTTGTGGTTCATTTTCTCTTTTACACTTGTGAAAATAAAAAAATTGGTTCTGAAGTAAAATGTTTAGAAAAAAAAGTTTAATGTTAATTTTTTCCTTCCACATTGCTTCAGTTCCTGTGAAACACATAAATGTGGTTTTGAGCACCTTGAGGGGTGCAGTTTTTACAATGGTTCATTTTTGGGTATTTTCTGTCATGTACACTCCTCAAAGTGACTTTAAATGTGAGATGTTCCCTAAAAAAATGTTTTTTTAATTTTGCTGTAGAAATGAGAAATCGCTGGTCAACTTTTAACCCTTATAACTTCTTAGCAAAAAAAAAAATTGTTTCCTAAATTATGCTGATGTAAAGTAGACATGTGGGAAATGGAAATGTTATTTATTAACTATTTAATGTGACCTATCTCTCTGATTTAAGGGCACACAAATTCAAAGTTTGAAAATTGCAATATTTTAAAACGTTTTGCCAAATTTCTGCTTTTTCTTCATAAATAAATGTAAGTAATATTGAAGAAATTTTACCAACAACATGAAGTACAATATGTTATGAAAAAACAACAGTCTCAGAATCAGCTGGGTCCATTAAAGTGTTCCAGAGTTATAACCTCACAAAAGTGATATTGGTCAGAATTGTAAAAATTGACCTGGTCATTAAGCTGCAAATTGGCTCCGTCAATAAGTGGTTAAAACATTAGTATTGTTGTTTCTAAATGATTATGAACTCTTTTTTTGCATTATTTGAGGTCTGCATGAAATGCTTTTTTTGTTATTTTGACCATTTCTCATTTTCTGAAAATAAATACAAAATGTATTGCTTGGAACTTTGGAGACATGTTGTCAGTAGTTTATAGAATAAAAGAACAATTTACATTTTACTCAAAAATATACCTATAAAGAGAAAAATCAGACAAACTGAAAATTTTGCAGTGGTCTCTTAATTTTCGCCAGAGCTGTATATAAAACAAGCACAATACTTACCTCTCCTCCTCGTTTCCTGCTGTTCTCAGCTCTGCTCCGGTATCAGCAGATGTACTGCTGTCTGCCCGACAGCCATAGGGTGCGCGATGACGTGACGTCATCGTCCACTTACTATATCAGAGGCAGAGGGGAGTTATGGGAGAGGGAGCATCAGATGATGTGCTCTCCTGCATTATTGCTTTCAACTATCTCGGCATCTATTTTACCTTGTATCCTACCTTTAGTATTTTTTAACGTTCTGGACGACCCTTTTAAAGAGATAAACAAACATGACACGGGTAAAACAATATAATCATTATTTTAGTTAGCAAACATATAGGAGGTGTCTGTGTGTGTGTGTTATTGTGTGTCTGCTTATACATGTATATATTACCCCACTGAAAACCAGATTTCTTGCACTTCAAACTTTGCCATTATTTTAAAAAAAAAATATATTTCAACTACAATATTTTTTTACTAAATATCATAGTGAGGATCAGCTGGAGCTCTGTTTACTGATCTAGGAAGCTGTACAGACCAAATGTGTTAATATTAATAAAATAAACTGAGCAGATGTCATTTGAGGTTGGAGTAATACAGCTCGATTCCTTTACCAAATAGCAACTGCAGTTTCAGCTTGTTGGTTTTAATAGAGACATTTAATGTGAAATGTTAAAACACAGTGGGTGATATTTATATAAAATCTCCAAGAACCATGGTATTTTGCTTATGTGGAATATGATGGCATTTTGCCTAGATCAAGCAACCAGCAGATTAGCACATTAACACTTTTAAGAAATATGCATTCATGCAGTCCTCTCTGAATGTGGTCTTTGACTTTTTGTAGCCATGCCTAATCATTTTCAAATTGACACTGTTACTCATAAAGTTTTACATAATGTCCAAAGGTTCTTATCCCCAAATAACACCTTTAAAAATGTCTATAGTACAATTCATACTCAGTATTGCAAACTTTCTTTAGATGTAGGCGTATTAAAATTGTATTTTGATTCCCCTACATCTTGTAATTGTATAAAAAGTATTTAATACATATTTTGTTGCATGTCTATATTTTTTTGTTTTCATGAATATATATCAGTTGGAAGCCATGAATAAACCTCAGTCCTTTCTCTTCCTTCTATTTTTTTATCTTCTTTTTATACTTTTCCAATGCTATAGAGAAAATGATCACTCGCTGCTTTGCTATATATTATACTTGAATGTCTTGAAGTATGAAAAGGTTAAAGGGACTCTGTCACCTGAATTTGGAGGGAACAATCTTCAGCCATAGGGGCGGGGTTTTCGGGTGTTTGATTCACCCTTTCCTTACCCGCTGGCTGCATGCTGGCTGCAATATTGGATTGAAGTTCATTCTCTGTCCTCCATAGTACACGCCTGCGCAAGGCAAGATTACCTTGTGCAGGCATGTACTATGGAGGACAGAGAATGAACTTCAATCCAATATTGCAGCCAGCATGCAGCCAGCGGGTAAGGAAAGGGTGAATCAAACACCCGAAAACCCCGCCCCCATGGCTGAAGATTGTTCCCTCCAATTTCCGGTGACAGAGTCCCTTTAAGTGTTTATGCAATACTAGATGTTGGCCCGATTCAAACGCATCGGGTATTCTAGAATATGTATGTATGTATGTATGTATGTTGCGCTGTCAGTGGTGTTTAAATCCCGCACTAATATCGCTGATTGGCTGATATCCGAGACAGACAGACAATTAGACCATTAGACAACACAATGGCGGCACTTGACAGCAGTGGAGGACAATGATGATTCCAGAATTCGCGGCAGACTGTGCCCGTCGCTGACTGGTCGAGCCTCGACCAATCAGAGACTGTGCCCGTCTCTGATTGGTCGTGGCCTGGTGGCCTCGACCAATCAGCGACGTGGGATTTCCAGGACAGACAGACAAACCCTTAGACAATTATATATATAGATATTAATTTCTTGTACATACGTGAACGCCAAGATATTTAAGATATAGCACTTTACATTACAGAGGATACACATACAAACAATGTTCACAGTTCAAACAAGAGGAGTGAGGGCCCTGCTCACAAGCTTACTATCCATGTTTCTCATGGATTGTAGCTTGTGAGCAGGGCCCTCACTCCTCTTGTTTGAACTGTGAACATTGTTTGTATGTGTATCCTCTGTAATGTAAAGTGCTATATCTTAAATATCTTGGCGTTCACGTATGTACAAGAAATTAATATCTATATATATAATTGTCTAAGGGTTTGTCTGTCTGTCCTGGAAATCCCACGTCGCTGATTGGTCGAGGCCGCCAGGGGAGACACAAAAGTGAAAAGCCATCTTTATGATAAATATAGGTTTTCACGTAAAGATGGTTGAGCCGGGCATGAGACACTATATGAATGTGTAGACATTTAAAGCGCCACTGAGTGTATGGTTCTTGTGGGAAACAAATTGTCATGGGGAACGGATTATGAAGAAAAATGTAGGAAGTGAGAGCTGAGAAAACTTAGATTAGGGAAATGGTGAGATAGACCTGCCTTAAAATGTGATTTGGAGACAATGGTGAGAGGTTTGTGTTATAGAGGATGGTAATATTAGATCATTAGCACAACACAGGTTGGGTGGTAACAGAAATATTCAAGGAGATATAGTAACATAGTAACATAGTTAGTAAGGCCGAAAAAAGACATTTGTCCATCCAGTTCAGCCTATATTCCATCATAATAAAGCCCCAGATCTACGTCCTTCTACAGAACCTAATAATTGTATGATACAATATTGTTCTGCTCCAGGAAGACATCCAGGCCTCTCTTGAACCCCTCGACTGAGTTCGCCATCACCACCTCCTCAGGGATGGTACAAAACTATCAAGAGCTTTATAGGTGAGTGTGATAAGTTTATGCTGTATTCTTTAATGGATGGGCAGCCAGTGCAATGACTGGCACAGGGTGGAGGAATTAATGTGTGACGGCAGGACTAAAATATGAGACTTATTGCTGCATTCAGGATAGTGTAAGAGGGCTGAACATGTCTAGAGCATATAACTATAGCAGCTGTGTAGGGTGAATTCTATTGTTTTGTATATAAAATATTGTGGTGTATTTTTATGGTTTCTGTCTTGCCAGTTATAGAGATCTAGAGGGAATGCGTTGCTGGATGGTGATGTGAAAGATTACACTGAGCATGCCCAGTTAGCCTCGCACATGCCACAGAAGAAAGATCTGGAATATAGGTGGTGGGGCTACTTGATGGACAGTTGGGAGACACAGTTAGAACCTGCTTGGAGCCAGACATGTGGAGTATATGAGGAGAGACTAAAATACCTCTGAGAGGGAAGATTGGAGAGCGACCCCTGAGAGGAATGTCTTTAAAACTGCAGCATTCAGAGAGCTGGGAAGAGAGGGAAGACACTAAGGATTATGGAGACTGTTTTTATTGATATGTGGCTGATGAGAGCTGAGGAAAACCCTGTGCCTGTGCTATACGGATGTTTGTCAAAACTGATCTTGTGTGACTGTATAATACATATTTCATATCCAATGTACAGTTGTGCAATATGTGCCACCTGTCTGCTTCCTGTGTTCATACAGTATACAGACAAGACCACACTTACAAAAGTCTGAAAACTGGAAAATTTAGTGATAGTTAGACTGACTAGTAGTGAGTTGAAGTAATCAAGATGAGAATGAATAAGAGCGATAGTAAGAGTTTTTTCAGTTTTGAATAAATAGGCTGATTATGAAGTTGCTTTAGAGATAAAGATGACATAAGGGTGCGACTGATTCGATTAGTAATGAAAGAAAAATTTTAGTCAAATATAATCCCAAATCCCAGGTCACGACTGACTAGAAAAGTAAATAAGTGTCATTTTTATGGCTCAGAGGTTCAACAATAGACCTGAGGAAGAGACATAGAAGACATCTATAGAGTTTGTGCAGTGTGGCAAGTTGCCATAACAAGTATGTGATTAAAGCAACAGATGCTTGGCACTATTGGGTCAACCAACGTGCTCACAAGGTAAGAATATCAGGCAGAGATCTAATGACACTACTTATTCAATCCAGATACTGCTCTTCTTTAATTGCTTAGTCCTGCAGCATAGCAAGATGCAGAAAGTAGAAAAGCAGCACTAATCGTCGATCCAAATGTCTCCATTTATTATGCATAAGCTGCAAAGCACAAAATAAAAGGAATGTTATGATAGTATAGCAACTCACTCGAAAAAATAGGTAACAGTAAAATTGTAACTGACCCTGCCAGTCCTGTACAGACTAGAGATCCTGACCCCACAGTCCCTAGTTGATCCTGTATGAGCTGAGAGAGCCCTAACCACTAAACAGATGATGGCAACTAAGACATATGTCCTAGGTCATTGAGCGCTTAACATTCCTCCTAAAGAACAGGAGGGCAAAGCAGAGTGAAGATTACCTACAGAAGGGAAAGTGTGCTGAAATTTAAAGAGATCCCAGAGTAAGTAAAACAAACCATCAAATACAAAATAAAGGTTTAAGTTCATACTGTTAGAGAATATGCAGACTACTTCCTAAAATGAAATAGAAGATAGTGTAAACAACATAAACAGCAGATAGATAAACCCTAGCTGGTCTTTCACTGACTGGCTTAGACTACAGCAGTACAGCTGGACATCCAAATGGGACCATGATGAGCAAGAAATACCAGCAGAGGGAAAATATATAAACCCGCACCTGAAATGTGATATGGCAGACAAGAAGTAAATTAGCTGAGATAGCCCTAACCTAAATTAGCTAACATAGACCTAACCACAGACTAGATGATGGCCACTCGGACATATGCTGCCTGAAAGGCTGTCAAACGCTTCACATTCCTCCTAAAGAATTGGAACAGAATGCAAGAGCAAATTACCTACAGAAGGGAAAGTGTTCTGAAATAGGAAGAGACCCCAGAGTGAGTAAAACAAACCATGAAATACAAAACAAAGGATTAAGTGCATACTGGGCAGACAAATGAGTAAATTAAATCATCTGTCAGTCTAAAAAGACTGAAGCAAGGATAACAGAAACTAATCACTCCAAGAAAAGGTGCATCTGCTATGGCTTGGTGGACAGAGAAGCTGACCACAAAGCACAGGCTCAAAGGTTCTAACCCAGATGTATGACAGTACCCCCACTTCTATGAGGGGACACTGGGCCCACTGAGATCCCCAACCGCTGACATCGCCTAGTGAGTTCTCCTCACTAGGCGATCTGCATGCAAATATTCTGCCTCAACCCAGGAATTATCCTCCAGACTGAAACCCTTCCATTTAATGGGATATTGCAGTCAATGCCTGACACGTTTGGAATCCGAAACTCATTCCACCTCATACTCCTTGTGCTTCTCAAAGTCAACCTCAATGATGTCCTGAGGACCGGGTTTCCCCTCAAACTTTTTAAGAAGAGAGGAATGGAAGGAATTATTCATTCTCCATGCAACCGGGAGTTGAAGCTTTACCATCACAGGATTAAACTAAATGACCCAAGAACTGAATCTGTTACTCCTCAAATTGACACTTCTCTAGCTTGGCAAATAAATGATTGTTACTAGGGTTGAGCGAAACAGATCGGACAAATTCAAAAATCGCCGACTTTCGGCAAAGTTGGGTTTCATGAAACCCGACCCGATCCTAGTGTGGGATCGGCCATGAGGTTGGAGACCTGCGTGCAAAATTTGCGTTTCGTATGACGCTTTCAGCGACATTTTTCAGCCAATGAAGGAGGACGCAGTGTGTGGGCAGCGTGATGACATAGGTCTCGGTCCCCACCATCTTAGAGAAGGGCATGACAGTGATTGGCTTACTTTCTGCGATGTCACAGGGGCTATAAAGGGGCGTGAACGCCGTCCGCCATCTTACTTCTGCCGATCTTAGCATAGAGAGAGGTTGCTGCAGCTTCATCAGAAGAAGGGATATAGTTAGGGAGGGAAGATTAACCCCCAAACCGCTTGTGCTGTAGCGATTTCCACTGTCCAACACCACCATTTATTTGCAGGGACAGTGGAGGCTATATTTTTGTGCATCAGCTCTGTAGCTTATTAGGCTGCCTTATAAGGCTCCCTGATAGCTGCATTGCTGTTTGAACGCTGTTGTGCAAACCAACTGCTTTTCTTTTTTAAAAGCAAAAATCCTGTTGCTCCTTTCTGCACAGTTATCTTGTTTATTTGTCCACACTTTTGTGTGCAGCAGTCCATTTTATTGCTGCCATACTTTTCCTGAGATCATTGTAGGGAGATTGAAATTGTACTACAGTCCTTGTATTTTTTCATATATCTTCCAGCCACTTTCTGCCACTTACATTGTGTTGTTTTATGCACTGGGCCTGACTTTTGGTTCATTCTCCCCCCAAAAAAGTGAGATTCACATTCTCACAAAGTGGATATACTGCAGTCCTGTTAGTTTGTCTATGTCAGCCTGCCACTTTCTGCCACTTAGATTGCGTTGATATATACACTGGGCCTGAGTTTTGGTTCAGTCTCCCCCCCAAAAAATGAGATTCAAATTCTGACAAAGTGGATATACTGCATTCCTGTTAGTTTGTAGTATATCAGCCAGCCACTTTCTGCCACTTAGATTGCGTTGTTACTGTATATACATTGGGCATGAGTTTTGGTTCAGTCTCCCCCCAAAAAAGTGAGATTCAAATGATCACAAATTGGATATACTGCAGTCCTGTTAGTTTGTAGTATATCAGCCAGCCACTTTCTGCCACTTACATTGTGTTGTTTGATGCACAGGGCCTGAGGTTTGGTTCAGTCTCCCAAAAAAATAAGTGAGATTCAAATTCTCACAAAGTGGATATATTTCAGTCCTGTTAGTTTGTAGTATATCAGCCAGCCACTTTCTGCCACTTACATTGTGTTGTTTTATGCACAGGGCCTGAGGTTTGGTTCAGTCTCCCAAAAAATAAGTGAGATTCAAATTTTCACAAAGTGGATATATTTCAGTCCTGTTAGTTTGTAGTATATCAGCCAGCCACTTTCTGCCACTTACATTGTGTTGTTTTATGCACAGGGCCTGAGTTTTGGTTCAGTCTCCCAAAAAAGGGAGATTTAAATTCTCAACAAGTTTATATACACCTTCTACTTTGTTTTACTGTACCATATAATGGTTGTTATTTTGGTTAGATTTTCCAGAAAATTAGGAAGTCTGGTGGAAGAGCCCATGGGCAGGGGTTGCAAGCTGGTACTGATGGTGGTGGTGGTGGTGGTGCATCTGGTGGTAGTGGCAAAAGCACAATAGCACCTAAGGCTGGAGGTGTTGAGCCAGTGTCATCGTCTGGCTACACAAGGCCTCGAAGGCTCCCTTATCTGGGAGTAGGAAAACAGCTTTTAAAGCCGGAGCAGCAGGAAAAAGTTTTGGCTTTCCTTTCTGACTCAGCCTCTAGCTCTTTCGCCTCCTCTTCAGAAACTTCCAAATATTAAAGCAGCGAGTCGTCAATGAATGCTCCCGGTCAGGAACAAGATGTTTCCTTGTGTCATTCACCCAAACCAAAAGTGAAAGATGCGTCAAGCGACACTACAGGTTACTCCATGGAGCTCTTTACACATACCGTGCCTGGGTTAGAAAGGGAAATTGTTAACTGCCTAATACAAGATGAATCGGACATGAAGTGCATTGATGCACAGCCACAGCTAGATTATTATGCTGTTCCATTGACTCAGATCACTACATGGCCCTCACAGTGCACTGAGCCAGAATCTGACCATGCTGAGACTATGATGCTCCGTCCCGAACGCTATAGCACCTTACACTTTGACACAGAGGAAGGTGCACATGACATTGAAGAAGAGGTGATAGATGACCCAGTTGTTGACCCAGATTGGCAGCCATTGGGGGAAGAGGGTGCCGCTGCCAATAGCTCAGAAGCGGAGGAGGATGATCCGCAGCAGCCATCTACATTGCAACAGCTGTCATCTGGTAGGCCCGTATCAAGCCAAAAATGTGTGTCAAAAACAAAAACAGTTTTAGGACAGTTTTAGGACAGCGTGGCCATCCGGTGAAAGTAGCACAGCATGCAATGCCTGAAAAGGTATTTCATAGTAGGAAGAGTGTAAAGTGGCAATTTTTTAACCAAGATCCAAATGATCAGTCAAAAGTTATCTGTAAGAAACGCTCAAAGACCTTTAGCAGAGGGAAGAATCTTCAAAATTTAAATACAACGTGCATGCTTAGACATTTAACCAGCATGCACTTGCAAGCCTGGACTAACTACCAAACGTCCCGTACCATTTGTGCACCTGCTCAGAATGAAGGTAGTCAGCAATGCAACATTGCTTCCCTCACTGTAAGGCCACCGGTAAGGACACCACTAGCAGCAAATGTGGAGGTATCGTCGCAAGGCCAAAGCAGTCAGGGAATCCCAAGATTATTGGTAGGAAACACTGTATGTAGGCCAACATCAAGAATACCATCACCAACCCTCTCTCAATCCGCCATGTCCACCACCACCACCGCTAGTTCCACCATATGCAGCTCTCCAGTCCAGCTCACCCTACAAGAGACTTTCGTTAGGAAAAGAAAGTACTCATCCTCTCATCACTCTCATACAGGGTTTGAATGCCCACATTGCTATACTAATCTCGTTAGAGATGATGCACTACCAGTTGGTTGAAAGCGAAGCTTTCAAAGACCTGATGGCCTACGCAGTACCATGCTATGACCTGCCCAGTTGGCACTTCTTTGTGAGAAAAGCCATCCCAGCCCTTCACCAACATGTGAAAGACCGCATTGTCCATGCACTGAGGCAATCAGTCAGTGGAAAGGTGCACCTCACAACAGATGCATGGACAGGGACGTTACGTGTCCATCACGGCACACTGGGTTAATGTGGTTGATGCAGGGTCCACAGGGGACAGCCATAGTGGGACAATTCTGCCTAGCCCACGGTCTAGGAAACAATTGGCTGTAGGCGTTCACCACCGTTCCTCCTCCTCCAGAAGCAAAAGCTCCTCCACAGAGCGCAGTCATATGACCACTCCTTCCGCAGCTGCCAGTGTTGCACACGAGGTGTCCCATTATCGAACAGCTAGTGGTAAGCGTCAGCATGCTGTGTTACAAATGAAGTACACACCGCGGAAGTACTTGCCGAGTACTTGCAGCAACAAACTCAGTCATAGCTGGGCAGTGTACAACTTGAGGCAGGCAAAGTAGTCAGTGATAACGGAAGGAATTTTATGGCTGCCATAGCCCTTTCAGAACTTAAACACATACCTTGCCTGGCTCACACCTTGAACCTGGTGGTGCAGTGCTTCCTCAAAAATTATCCGGTAGTTACCAGCCCTGTTCCTGAAGGTGCGAAGACTTTGCTCGCACATCCACCGGTCGCCCGTACACTCCAGCTTTATGCTGAACCATCAGCGATCGCTGAATCTTCCCCAGCACTGCCTAATAATCGACGTTGCAACAAGGTGGAACTCCACACTGCACATGGTTCAGAGGCTGTGCGAACAGAGGCGTGCTGTAATTAATTTGTGGGAGGATACACATACACGGGCAGGCACTTGGATGGCAGACATGGAGTTGTCTGGTGTGCAGTGGTCAAAGCTACAAGATCTCTGTCAAGTCCTTCAGTGTTTTGAGGAATATGGCTGGTAAGTGCAGATGATGCCATCATAAGCATGAGCATCCCACTAATGCTTCTGCTGATGCAAAGTTTGATGCACATTAAGGAGCTGGCGTCTGCAGCCAAGGGGGAGGGAAGCCTTGATGACAGACAGCCATTGTCTGCTCATTGAACTCTCCTGGACGAGGTGGCGGACGAAGAGGAGGAGGATGATGGGGATGAATATTTATGGGAGGAGGATGCTTCTTATGGGGCAATACAAACTGGTGGCGTTGCAAGGTCAGGTACAGGGTTTTTGCAGGACACAACTGATGTTGATTTGCAAGAAAGTGCTCCTCAACCCAGCAAAAGCAGTGAATTGACACCTGGAACATTGGCCCACATGGCTGAGTATGCCTTGCATATCCTTAAAAGGGACCCCCGCATTATCACAATGATGACTGATGACGATTACTAGTTGGCCTGCCTCCTGGATGCAAGATATAAAGAAAAATTACAAAATATCATGCCACATGAGAACCTTGAGCAAAAATTGGCTACCAAACAAGCAACTCTTGTAGACCGCTTGGTTCAGGCATTCCCAGCACATAGAGGCGGTGATGGTTCTCACACGAGTCGTAGGGGGCAACATGGCAGAGGTGTTAGAGGTGCACAAATCCGAAGTGGCGTTGGACAGAGGGGTTTTATGACCAGTTTGTGGAGTGATTTCGCAATGACCGCTGACACGACAGGTACTGCTGCATCGATTCAAAGTGACAGGAGACAGCATTTGTCCAGTATGGTTACGAACTACTTTTCCTCCCTTATCGATGGTCTCCCTCACAGGTCATTCCCCTTTGATTACTGGGCATCAAAAATAGACACCTTGCCAGAATTGGCAGAATATGCATTACAGGAGCTGGCTTGCCCTGCTGCTAGTGTGCTATCAGAAAGAGTCTTCAGTGCTGCTGGTTTAATACTGACTGAAAAAAGACAGGTTGATGATCTAACCTTTATTAAAATGAACCAATCATGGATTTCAAATTATTTTGCCCCACCTTCCCCTGCTGACACGTAGCTTGCTGGTAAAATGTCTTGCTTTTGGCCTCCTCTTACTGATTTCTCCAATTCCTCCATTTGCAGCTGCTGAATGTCCACTATAGGCCATTTTTATACCTTCCTAAATGGGCTGACTCCCCCCAAAGGCCGTGGTCACACCTGGCGCAAGCACCCATGCGAGTGCCATTTGCCTGGACAGGTGGGTGTGCCCACTCTTGGGCGACGGCACTGGCACAGGTTCCCTCATAGTACAACGAAGTGTCTCTGATGGTGGTGGTGCACAATCAACATCAGACACACCGTCGTAATATGTGGGGCCCTGTGCCAGTACCGCCGTCCAGGAGAGAGTGTTCCCCCCAGCTCGAACAGTGCTCCACCACTTGCAATACTTACCTCTCCCTGCTCCACCACTGTGCAGTCTTTGCTGTTAAATCCTTCAATGGCACTGCCAATACAAATTTGTTGAAATGATAGATGATAGTTAAAATATACAGGGGCCTTGGCCTCCATTTAGACCAGTTAATAGTTTGCGCCTAATACCACTGTCTGCTACTCAGCAGAGGAGCCAACCCCTGTACCTATCTATGCCACCTGTTTAGTCCTGTTACCAATTTTGAACTGCATTTAGCCTACTTTATTATTTGGGCCTACTAACTGTCTGCCACTCAGCACAGTTGTCCTCCACTGAACAAAGCAATGCCGCCTGTTTAGTCCTGTTACCAATTTTGAACTGCATTTAGCCTACTTTATTATTTGGGCCTATATCTGTGTTTCCTCCTCATCCTGCCCATTGCCCAGCCACTGCTAGATGAGTCTGCTGGTACATTGACCCAGACCACTACATTCCCCTTGCACTCTACACAGCCAGAATCTGACCCTGCTGAAAGTCAGGTTCCCCTTCCCGCATACTATACCACCTTACATGGGGACAAGGTGCAGATGAAAGTGCAGGTTCCTTCACCAGGTGGAAGGGGCATACTCGGCGACGTCACTGGCACAGGGCCCCTCATAGTATGCAAAAGTGTCTCTGCCAGTGGGAGGCACCACCCGCCGTCAAACACACCGCCGTACTATGAGGGGCCCTGTGCCAGTGCCAACGAGTGGCCCCCCCTGCTTGCTGTGGATCACAGCACTTGCAAAGTTGAAATACTTACCTCTCCCTGCTCTACCGCAGTGACGTATTCCGCATTTCCCACGAAAATCTTGAGCCAGCCCTACCCCCCCACAACTTTATCCAAATGACCCCTAGTTTCCAATGCCTAACTATTATTAAAAAGTAAATTAAGGTTGACAATAAGTAATAAGAATTGATGTTTTTGGCATTAAAATGGGCACTGTAGTTGTTTTCCTGGCCTCCACTAACTGCTGACTTTGATTCCCCATTGGCTTGCATTGGGTTTCATGTTTCAGTCGGCCCCTGACTTTTCGCAATAATCGGCCAATTTTACCCGACCCAACTTTTGACAAAGTCGGTTTTCGTGACACCCCCACTCAATCCGAAAAAAGTAACAGTCACTCAACTCTAATTGTCACAAAGAATATGAAGCACCTTTTGAACATGCTTCCAATGCTCCTTACGAGACCCTGAGTATATTAAGATATCAGTGAAGTATACCAGCAAATATCAATAAAGCAAAACCTGGCACTCAACTTTGTAATATATGCAAGTGGCTTTTATTCCAAGCGGGAGTGCAGTAACAGCAGAACGTTTCGGTCATAAACCATGACCTTCATCAGTTACTGTAAGTTACAAAATAGTCAAAGAAAATTATTAAAAAAAAATTAAAGTATATACAGAAAAAATTATACAGAGAAAATTTCCATGGCATGGCAATATATAATATAACTTGTAGTACGAATAGAAGAATACATGCATCAAGGCACAGTCACATAGGAGAAAGTGAAAAATTGATAGTTACATACCGTATTGTGACTAATGGTGGGGTGAGAGTTAGCTCAGTTACACAGACTGAAATGGTTATAGCTGAAATTGGATAGAAGTAGTGTGTTAGGGAAAATGCAAGTGGTGACTCTGATATTGTGACCAATGTATGTGTAAAAGTTCGGCATACCCCTTTAAAGGAAGGCACAAGAGAAAGGATGCTGATATGAGCGCAGCCTGTTTGTGGGAATAATATTACGCTATTAGGGTCATGGCCCCTAAGTGAGGCAATAAGCGCAGTGGTGAGGAAGCCTTACCCAACTGTGGTGCTGCAGACGCGGACTCCACCACTTGTCTGTGGTGTGTAGTCGGTGTGTCCCGTAATATGCACATGGAGATGGGCGGGAGCGGTACAGGTGCCAAGGACCGGAAGTGGGCGGGAACATGTGAGCGCTATGATGTACAGTAAGCTGAATGTGACAGGAGGTCACATTTGACCTAGATGTTAGAGAAGGGTCATATGGCATGGGAAAATCAGAAAGCCACTATATAATATAAGAGGAGTAGACATAAAATATGTGAGAAACCGGGGAAATGAAGAGGTGACGTTAGCTGTCAGCATTTCAGAGGAAGTTCAGAGCATATAACAATGAATCCAGTGTGTTGTTGCTAGGAGGAACGATATCATACGTGGTGCAACAGGCAATGCAGATTTGGGAGGTGCTCGTGAGACGCTGTGTCCGGAGGTCAGTAAAGACGACTCTAGGGGAATAAGAAAACACAGTTAATCTTCAAAGCAGAAAAATGCACACAAAACCTAACTAATATGAATGAATGCTAACAGGTCATATTCCCTATTTAACCCCTTGGGGGTGAGCGTCTCCAACGTATGTATCCAATACGCTTCACGTTTTTTTAGGAGTGATATCCTATCACCTCCCCGTCGTAGTGGGGGGACAGAATCAATTACCTGGTATTTCAACTGAGAAATGGAATGTCCTTGTGAGTGAAAATGGTATGGGATAGGTAAAAGTAGGTTTTTGCAATGGATCGTGGACTTATGCTTTGAGATTCTGTCTCGCACAGGTTGTGTGGTCTCAGCAAAGTATAGTAAGCCACAAGTGCACTTAATGAGAAACACCACGAAGGGTGCCTCAAACGTATAGTATTGTAAATGTTATAGATGTTTGTAAATCACTGATTCCTCAAAATGTGCCATGTAGGCATTAGCGTAAGGGGACGCTATGTTGGAGCCCATAGCGGTCCCCCTGGTCTGGAGAAAGTAACTATCCTGGAAAAGAAAAAAGTTATTGTACAATACCAATGTGAGAAGGTCTATACATAGTGTTTCACTGGTTGGGCCCAGTCCTTTCGTCTGCCCTTATTCACACTGAGGTCAACATTGACACATGGTAAGGTTTTAATATTAGATAGTGTAGGACTGTCCCGATCAGAGTTACCGTGACGAGGTGGGATGGCTTTTGTGCTATTTTTTGATCAAAAAACAGTATTACTAAAAACTCTGTGTTATTTAAATGCACTTTTGCTTTTTTACTTAGTTACATCAGGGTTTTCATTTACTTTTTTTCTCTTGTAGGTTTTAATGTTTTGTGGCCATTGTGAACATGCATTTAACCTCTGCATGTATACCAACTTAAGTTAAGCTCAATTTTGTGTTTTTTTTTCTCTGTATATCTGTGCAACCCGGGGTGTGGCCTCCCTGTTTCTGAGCTAGAGACTATATAAGGCTTCTCCAGTCTCGTGTTTCACTGGTTGGGCCCAGTCCTTTCGTCTGCCCTTATTCACACTGAGGTCAACATTGACACATGGTAAGGTTTTAATATTAGATAGTGTAGGACTGTCCCGATCAGAGTTACCGTGATGAGGTGGGATGGCTTTTGTGCTATTTTTTTTTATCAAAAAACAGTATTACTAAAAACTCTGTGTTATTTAAATGCAATTTTGCTTTTTTACTTAGTTACATCAGGGTTTTCATTTACTTTTTTCTCTTGTAGGTTTTATTCTCTGATCTGGTAGCTTTTGCCTGATTGTGGATGGTAGAAGGTGCTGCCCTTCTGTACGTTACTGCACTGAGCACAGTGCAGACAGGGAAATGTTCCCATTTTGGGTGTAGTTAAAAATAATGGTCTCTTAGTATGCATAGAACCAATGTCAGCCTTAACAAGATTGTCTCTGAGATTCGGAGGTCTTTTAATACATGGTAGGAAGGAGGCTCTAAATTCCGGAATGCTGGGATATGCTGTTGATAATAGGGGCCAATGCTTCCTGATGTGTTTGTGGAGAATAAATGAGACTGCATGGTACGTGTGAAGGAATGATATTCTTTTGCTGTGATTGATGTCACGAATTCTAGGCTGAGGATTTAGTTGTTCATTTAGTATAGAGGTGGGATACCCTCTGTTATGGAATTTAGACGTCATGTCGTATAGACGTTGTCCATATTTCATGTTATCAGTAACAATACGATTAACGTGTTGGAACTGTGACCTAGGTATTGCATGTTTAACTGAGGGAGGATGGAAGCTCTGATAGTGTAGGATGCTATTCCTATCCGTGGGCTTGATATGAAGGTCTGTGGATAAGTGAACATTTTTGTCTTTGATGACAATCGTGTCCAGGAAGCTGACCGAACTCACATCATGATTCATGGTGAATTTAATGCCGGGCCAGGAGTCATTGAGAATGGTGAAAAATGAATTCAAGCATTCCAAGTGCCCCCCCAAAGACAGAATACATCGTCTATGTAGCATGTCCATTGAAGGACATTGGTGGTAAAGAGGGGATGTTTGTAAATCACTGATTCCTCAAAATGTGCCATGTAGGCATTAGCGTAAGGGGACGCTATGTTGGAGCCCATAGCGGTCCCCCTGGTCTGGAGAAAGTAACTGTCCTGGAAAAGAAAAAAGTTATTGTACAATACCAATGTGAGAAGGTCTATACATAAGATTATCTGGTCTGTTCCCATATTAGATGACAACAAAAGATGATGTATTGAATTAATCCCTTCAATATGGGGGATTGAGGTATACAGATCCTTCACATCAATGGGGACTAGGATTGTATTGGGTGGTACGGTATCAAGTGTCTGGATGATATTGAGGAATGCCCCTGTGTCTAGAATAAAAGAGGGTGTGTTCTGGATCATTGGAGTAAGAATTTTCTCCAAAAAAACTGATATTGGTGATAAGGTGGATTCAGTGGAGGCCACTATGGGCCTACCCGGAAGGTGCTGTAAGTTCTTATGAATCTTAGGTAAACTATAGAACACCGGGGTTACCAGGTTCTTCTTCCTAAGAAATTCCATGGTTTTGGAATCGAGGATTCCCAAATGAGCATATTTCAATAAAATAACCTCAACCTTATTACGGATATCATAGGTGGGATATCTAGTAAGTTTATAGTAGATGGACGCATCTGCCAGTTGTCTGGTAATTTCGGACAGGTAGTCGGATCTGTCCATAACTACAAGGGCACCCCCCTTGTCAGCTGGTTTTATTACAAGATTATTGTCCCTCTGTAATGCCCTAAGGACTTAGTATTCAACCGTAGATAAATTGGGTGGAAAAAAGAGTCTCCCCTTCTCCATGTCTTTACAAATGGTATGGAAAGAGTTTTGTACGAAATTAATGAACGTCTCAACAGCATGCGACCCATGGGGTGGCCGAAAATTACTCTTATTACGTAACCCTAAGTTAGTAATAGACAGGGTATTACAGGTTGTATCGGGATTAGGGGCCTGAGAAGGAGTAGTGGAGAAATGGACTTTCAGTCTAAGAAGACAAAAAAACCGTTGTAGGTCCATGTCCAATTCAAATGTTCCACATTTGTAGGAGGGACAGAAAGAGAGACCCTTCTGTAGGACATTCAGTTCAGCAATACCCAGGGATCTTGAAGAGATGTTTACTACCAAAGATTCCCTACCTGGGATCTTGTCACTCGCATTCTATCCTGATTGCTGTTTCTTGTTGCGCCCCCGTCTTGTCTTCTTCTTGGGAAATGGCGTTTCTGTCCTAAAAAAGAGGTTTGACTGGAAGGGAGGGTACTCCTCTCCTGCTCCGATCCTGAAGTGGAGGCATCCGTTGAAGATCTTTGGCTGCACCACGGTGGTCGTCTGGTAGTGGAGTTGTCTCGCCATCGGTATACCTGGTTTAGTTCGTAATTCGTGGTGTCTCTAGCGTTTATGGCTTTCGGTGTCCTTCCTGTGTTGTTCCACACGATTCTGAATCTGGACCTTGAGAGAGTTGAGTTCCTCCGTCATACCAGCTGCTGCCAGTTGGGTCTCGATGTTCTTGATATGGGCTGAGTTGTTCTCGATGCTCTTGTGGAGGTAAGGGTACGGTACGCAAGGATACCTACACACACCTCTCATAATAAAAGAGGTTCACCTCCAATTGATGAATTACATACACCCCACACAAAGAGAACTTACTGACCACTAACAGATACTCTCGATTATCATCACTTGTTGATGAAGAGGTTATAGACTCACCTCACATAACCACAGCCAAAAGCAATAATAATAAAAAGTAATAGAGTCTAAAATCCATACATCCATCAACAAAAAATTTTTTCGGGTACAAACCGCAAAACCAAAAGAAGCAAGAAGGGAGGGTCATTCACCAAAATGAAAATAACAGCTCAAACGGCAACCACTAAGAATTCACAAAAAATCTTTAACCTCAGCTCCCACCAACTATCCCCTAATGAGGAACTTTTGCCCCAGAAAGGTCTTAAATTCGCACCCACCACCATGAGCAAACCTTTCAATTTGTATATTAGCATTAAAAAATTCTTACGCAATTTAGCTCTAAAAAAATATTTCTTTAAGAAAGGTGAACCTCATCAAAGTACTACCTACACAGTTCAAAATTTAGCACCGCCTGAATACATCCACACAAGTCTCTCCCAACCATCTACCTTTAACCCCTTAAACGAGTATTCCAACTCATTTAGAGCATTTGAGACTCTAGCGACCACAGACCTCAAAAAAGCATACCATAAAAGGTCCAAGTATACCCCACATAATTTAAGTCAGGGTGAAAAAAGCGATCTAATTCAACTTCAAGAAAACAATAATATTATCATCCGCCCAGCCGATAAGGGGGGAGGCATTGTGGTGCTCAACCGAAGCACATACCACAATGAGTCCATGCGACTTCTGGGAGACCCAGTTACATAAAAAAAATTAAATTTTGATCCTACCATCAATTATACAAAGAAATTAAACACATTGGCATCTAGGGGTAAATTCTTAGGAATCCTCATGAAAAAAGAGTATCAATTTATTAACAATAGAACGCCCTCAACAGCAGTTTTTTACCACATTCCTAAAATACATAAAGACAAGCAAAACCCTCCCAGAAGGCCAATTATCTCCGGCATTAATTGCCTAATGGCTAATTTATCACGATATGTGGACACACATTTGTAGAAGTGTATGACCCTAATACCTGCTTATCTAAAAGATACAACTCATGCCCTACAAATTTTGAACCAGTTTAAGTGAGAAACCAACTTCATACTAGGAACTCTTGATATCAAATCCATATACACAGTCATTGATCCTACTAAAGGTTGCCAAGCAACAAACTCCTTTCTCCAAGCACTAGGTACCTATAAAACACCCCAGATCCAGTTCATCATCGATAGCATTGATTTTATTTTAATACATAATTATTTCATGTACGACAAACAATACTATTTACAAACCCACGAGGCCGCGATGGGTACTCGCTTCGCGCCAAGTTTTGCAAATTTGTATGTGGGTAAATGGGAACAAGAATACATATATGGAAACAATTCTCCCCATACAGGCCTCAAACTATGGCATCGCTTCATAGATGATGTCCTGTTCATCTGGGAAGACACCATCACAGATTTACAAACTTTCACTTCTGGGCTTAATGCTAATGACTATGGCCTAGAGTTTACGGCTTCCTATAGCCAGACCAGCATTAACTTTTTAGACCTAACTGTCTGTGTGGAGAACAACACACTGGTCACCAAAGGATATCATAAAGATGTCAACTCAAACAGCTTCATCCACACAAGCAGCTGCCACCTCCCTGTATGGCCAACATCCCTAAAGGCCAATATATGAGGATATGTAGAAATTGTACCAATATTGAAGATTATCACACAGAAACTGAGTACCTAACTGCCCAATTTGAGGAAAAAGGGTATGACGCACATGCCTTAACCCAGGCCAAACTTGAGGTGGAAGCCATACCAAGAGATTCTTTATTATTCAAAACTCCAGCTAACCATACTCCACTTACTATAAAAGAACAAATTAAGCAATTGCCTATCATCACCCAATTCCATACAGGTCATAATTAATTCAATAAAATTATCCGCAAACACTGGCCAGTTTTACAAGGAGATAAATGCATTGGTGACCTGTTACCACAATGTCCCTAATTCATATATAAAAAAGCCCAAAATTTAGGTCTCATATTGGCTCCAATGACAAAAACAGTTGTGTCAGCTACTAGCAAGCAAAAACCATTGTTTACAAAATCCCATACACGAAATATGGGTTTCCTCCCATGCGGCTCTTGTTCTTGCTGCATACAAACAAGTATAAAAAAGAAAATATATACCACATTCACGGACACACACAAAACGAATCACTACAATATTAGATCTTCTATAACATGTCAAACTAAGGGAGTCATTTACATTTTAATATGCCCATGTGTGAAAATGTATGTAGGTAGAACTAAAAGGCGGCTTAAGGACAGGATCTGTTATGGCTGGCAATCAGGCAACACAGCGTGCAGTAATCAGCGCACATACAGAGATCTGGCAATAACCAAAAACAATAGGACGAGCTCTGAGACGTGGAATCTCTGTAGACTGCAGTACCTGATCTATCCTCACACAACTATAAGCAGCAGTGGATTGCGCCTATCACTACCTATGCAACTCGGCACTGCCTGAGGAGCTGACAAGCCTGAAGATAGAAATACAAGCCTGACTTACCTCAGAGAAATACCCCAAAGGAATAGGCAGCCCCCCACATATAATGACTGTTAGCAAGATGAAAAGACAAACGTAGGAATGAAATAGATTCAGCAAAGTGAGGCCCGATATTCTAGACAGAGCGAGGATAGCAAAGAGAACTATGCAGTCTACAAAAAACCCTAAAACGAAAACCACGCAAAGGGGCAAAAAGACCCACCGTGCCGAACTAACAGCACGGCGGTGCACCCCTTTGCTTCTCAGAGCTTCCAGCAAAAGTTAATAGCAAGCTGGACAGAAAAAACAGAAAACAAACTAGAAGCACTTATCTAGCAGAGCAGCAGGCCCAAGGAAAGATGCAGTAGCTCAGATCCAACACTGGAACATTGACAAGGAGCAAGGAAGACAGACTCAGGTGGAGCTAAATAGCAAGGCAGCCAACGAGCTCACCAAAACACCTGAGGGAGGAAGCCCAGAGACTGCAATACCACTTGTGACCACAGAAGTGAACTCAGCCACAGAATTCACAACAGTACCCCCCCCTTGAGGAGGGGTCACCGAACCCTCACCAGAACCCCCAGGCCGACCAGGATGAGCCACATGAAAGGCACGAACAAGATCTGGGGCATGGACATCAGAGGCAAAAACCCAGGAATTATCTTCCTGAGCATAACCCTTCCATTTGACCAGATACTGGAGTTTCCGTCTAGAGACACGAGAATCCAAAATCTTCTCCACAATATACTCCAATTCCCCCTCCACCAAAACAGGGGCAGGAGGCTCCACAGATGGAACCATAGGTGCCACGTATCTCCTCAACAACGACCTATGGAATACATTATGTATGGAAAAGGAGTCTGGGAGGGTCAGACGAAAAGACACCGGATTGAGAATCTCAGAAATCCTATACGGACCAATAAAACGAGGTTTAAATTTAGGAGAGGAAACCTTCATAGGAATATGACGAGAAGATAACCAAACCAGATCCCCAACACGAAGTCGGGGTCCCACACGGCGTCTGCGATTAGCGAAAAGCTGAGCCTTCTCCTGGGACAAGGTCAAATTGTCCACTACCTGAGTCCAGATCTGCTGCAACCTGTCCACCACAGAATCCACACCAGGACAGTCCGAAGACTCAACCTGTCCTGAAGAGAAACGAGGATGGAACCCAGAATTGCAGAAAAATGGAGAGACCAAGGTAGCCGAGCTGGCCCGATTATTAAGGGCGAACTCAGCCAACGGCAAAAATGACACCCAATCATCCTGGTCAGCGGAAACAAAACATCTCAGATATGTTTCCAAGGTCTGATTGGTTCGTTCGGTCTGGCCATTAGTCTGAGGATGGAAGGCCGAGGAGAAAGATAGGTCAATGCCCATCCTACCACAAAAGGCTCGCCAGAACCTCGAGACAAACTGGGAACCTCTGTCAGAAACAATATTCTCAGGAATGCCATGTAAACGAACCACATGCTGGAAGAACAAAGGCACCAAATCAGAGGAGGAAGGCAATTTAACCAAGGGCACCAGATGGACCATTTTAGAAAAGCGATCACAGACCACCCAAATGACCGACATTTTTTGAGAAACGGGAAGGTCAGAAATGAAATCCATCGAAATATGTGTCCAAGGCCTCTTCGGGACCGGCAAGGGCAAAAGCAACCCACTGGCACGTGAACAGCAGGGCTTAGCCCTAGCACAAATTCCACAGGACTGCACAAAAGCACGCACATCCCGTGACAGAGATGGCCACCAGAAGGATCTAGCAACCAACTCCCTGGTACCAAAGATTCCTGGATGACCGGCCAGCACCGAACAATGAAGTTCAGAGATAACTTT
Source organism: Ranitomeya imitator (assembly GCF_032444005.1). Taxonomy (NCBI): domain Eukaryota; kingdom Metazoa; phylum Chordata; class Amphibia; order Anura; family Dendrobatidae; genus Ranitomeya; species Ranitomeya imitator. The sequence goes on from NC_091286.1 coordinate 340,649,707, forward strand.
ACTAGTCCACCTATCAGGGACGAACAGTTTCTCGGCCGGACAACGATCAGGTTTATCAGCCTGAAATTTCTGCAACACTCTCCGCAAATCAGGGGAGATGGCAGACACAATGACTCCTTCCTTGAGGATACTCGCCGGCTCAGATAACCCCGGAGAGTCGGGCACAAAACTCCTAGACAGAGCATCCGCCTTCACATTTTTAGAGCCCGGAAGGTATGAAATCACAAAATCAAAACGAGCAAAAAATAACGACCAACGGGCCTGTCTAGGATTCAAGCGCTTGGCAGACTCAAGATAAGTAAGGTTCTTATGATCAGTCAATACCACCACGCGATGCTTAGCACCCTCAAGCCAATGACGCCACTCCTCGAATGCCCACTTCATGGCCAGCAACTCTCGGTTGCCCACATCATAATTAGGCTCAGAAGCAGAAAATTTCCTGGAAAAGAAAGCACATGGTTTGAACACTGAGCAACCAGAACCTCTCTGTGACAAAACCGCCCCTGCACCAATCTCAGAAGCATCAACCTCGACCTGGAACGGAAGAGAAACATCAGGTTGACACAACACAGGGGCACAGCAAAAACGACGCTTCAACTCCTGAAAAGCTTCCACGGCAGCAGAAGACCAATTAACCAAATCAGCACCCTTCTTGGTCAAATCGGTCAATATTCTGGCAATGCTAGAAAAATTACAGATGAAGCGACGATAAAAATTAGCAAAGCCCAGGAATTTCTGCAGACTTTTTAGAGATGTCGGCTGAGTCCAATCCTGGATGGCCTGAACCTTAACCGGATCCATCTCGATAGTAGAAGGGGAAAAGATGAACCCCAAAAATGAAACTTTCTGCACACCGAAGAGACACTTTGATCCCTTCACGAACAAGGAATTAGCACGCAGTACCTGGAAAACCATTCTGACTTGCTTCATATGAGACTCCCAATCATCTGAGAAGATCAAAATGTCATCCAAGTAAACAATCAAGAATTTATCCAGATACTCACGGAAGATGTCATGCATAAAAGACTGAAAAACAGATGGAGCATTGGCAAGTCCGAACGGCATCACCAGATACTCAAAATGACCCTCGGGCGTATTAAATGCCGTTTTCCATTCATCTCCCTGCCTGATTCTCACCAGATTATACGCACCACGAAGATCAATCTTAGTAAACCAACTAGCCCCCTTAATCCAAGCAAACAAGTCAGAAATCAATGGCAAGGGATACTGAAACTTAACAGTGATCTTATTAAGAAGGCGGTAATCAATACACGGTCTTAGCGAACCATCCTTCTTGGCTACAAAAAAGAACCCTGCTCCCAATGGTGACGACGATGGGCGAATATGTCCCTTCTCCAGGGACTCCTTCACATAACTGCGCATAGCGGTGTGTTCAGGTACGGACAAATTAAATAAACGACCCTTAGGGAATTTACTACCAGGAATCAAATCGATAGCACAATCACAATTCCTATGCGGAGGTAGGGCATCAGACTTGGACTCTTCAAATACATCCTGAAAGTCCGACAAGAACTCTGGGATGTCAGAAGGAATGGATGACGAAATAGACAAAAATGGAACATCACCATGTACTCCCTGACAACCCCAGCTGGTTACCGACATAGAGTTCCAATCCAATACTGGATTATGGGTTTGTAGCCATGGCAACCCCAACACGACCACATCATGCAAATTATGCAGTACCAGAAAGCGAATAACTTCCTGATGTGCAGGAGCCATGCACATGGTCAGCTGGGCCCAGTACTGAGGCTTATTCTTGGCCAAAGGTGTAGCATCAATTCCTCTCAACGGAATAGGACACCGCAAAGGCTCCAAGAAAAATCCACAACGTTTAGCATAATCCAAATCCATCAGATTCAGGGCAGCGCCTGAATCCACAAACGCCATGACAGAATACGATGACAAAGAGCACATTAAGGTAATGGACAAAAGGAATTTGGACTGTACAGTACCAATAACGGCAGAGCTATCGAACCGCCTAGTGCGTTTAGGACAATTAGAAATAGCATGAGTAGAATCACCACAATAGAAACACAGTCTGTTCAGACGTCTGTGTTCTTGCCGTTCTACTTTAGTCATAGTCCTGTCGCACTGCATAGGCTCAGGTTTACTCTCAGACAATACCGCCAGATGGTGCACAGATTTACGCTCGCGCAAGCGACGACCGATCTGAATGGCCAAGGACATAGACTCATTCAAACCAGCAGGCATAGGAAATCCCACCATTACATCCTTAAGAGCTTCAGAGAGACCCTTTCTGAACAAAGCCGCTAGTGCAGATTCATTCCACAGAGTGAGTACTGACCACTTCCTAAATTTCTGACAATATACTTCTACATCATCCTGACCCTGGCATAAAGCCAGCAGATTTTTCTCAGCCTGATCCACTGAATTAGGCTCATCGTAAAGCAATCCCAGCGCCTGGAAAAATGCATCAACATTACTCAATGCAGAATCTCCTGGTGCAAGAGAAAACGCCCAGTCCTGTGGGTCGCCGCGCAAAAAAGAAATAATAATCAAAACCTGTTGAATAGGATTACCAGAAGAATGAGGTTTCAAGGCCAAAAATAGCTTACAATTATTTCTGAAGCTCAGGAACTTAGTTCTGTCACCAAAAAACAAATCAGGAATCGGAATTCTTGGTTCTAGCATCGATTTCTGATCAATAGTATCTTGAATCTTTTGTACATTTACAACGAGATTATCCATTGAGGAGCACAGAGCCTGAATATCCATGTCCACAGCTGTGTCCTGAAGCACTCTAATGTCTAGGGGAAAAAAAAGACTGAAGACAGAGCTAAGAAAAAAAAATGATGTCAGGATTTCTTTTTTCCCTCTATTGGGAATCATTGGCGGGGCTCCTTGTACTGTTATGGCTGGCAATCAGGCAACACAGCGTGCAGTAATCAGCGCACATACAGAGATCTGGCAATAACCAAAAACAATAGGACGAGCTCTGAGACGTGGAATCTCTGTAGACTGCAGTACCTGATCTATCCTCACACAACTATAAGCAGCAGTGGATTGCGCCTATCACTACCTATGCAACTCGGCACTGCCTGAGGAGCTGACTAGCCTGAAGATAGAAATACAAGCCTGACTTACCTCAGAGAAATACCCCAAAGGAATAGGCAGCCCCCCACATATAATGACTGTTAGCAAGATGAAAAGACAAACGTAGGAATGAAATAGATTCAGCAAAGTGAGGCCCGATATTCTAGACAGAGCGAGGATAGCAAAGAGAACTATGCAGTCTACAAAAAACCCTAAAACGAAAACCACGCAAAGGGGCAAAAAGACCCACCGTGCCGAACTAACAGCACGGCGGTGCACCCCTTTGCTTCTCAGAGCTTCCAGCAAAAGTTAATAGCAAGCTGGACAGAAAAAACAGAAAACAAACTAGAAGCACTTATCTAGCAGAGCAGCAGGCCCAAGGAAAGATGCAGTAGCTCAGATCCAACACTGGAACATTGACAAGGAGCAAGGAAGACAGACTCAGGTGGAGCTAAATAGCAAGGCAGCCAACGAGCTCACCAAAACACCTGAGGGAGGAAGCCCAGAGACTGCAATACCACTTGTGACCACAGAAGTGAACTCAGCCACAGAATTCACAACAAGGATCAAAGAACACCTGGATAATATCAGTAAAGGGTATAAAGAACATCCATTGTCGCGACATTTTTGTGAGAAACATAACCGATCCTGCCGCGGAATTTTCTTCTCTGGTATACAAGTGGTTCCACCAAACCCCAGGGATGGAGACTACCTGAAAACCATGTCCAGGATAGAATCCAAATGGATATTTACTTTTGATAGTCTAGCCCCAAGTGGCTTAAATCAAGAGATCGAGCTTTACGCATTTTAATATATCAATATATTTTTAGTATTAAAATTCCCAGGCATATGCTTAGCCTCTTTCCTCGCAATCAATGGCATATATGCACTGGAATATATCGTCACTCATATTTTTTGTCCTTTTTATCCCTAATTTTACTACTTGTATTTTTATATTTATACCCATATTCATTTTTTCTTTTAAACCACAACATGTTTTATCTATTTATTTATTAATGCAAATTCTTGTTTTAAATTAAACTATTAAACTATTACATTGATTTAAAGAGAACCTGTCACCTGAATTTGGCGGGACTGGTTTTGGGTCATATGGGCGGAGTTTTCGGGTGTTTGATTCACCCTTTCCTTACCCGCTGGCTGCATGCTTGCTGCAATATTGGATTGAAGTTCATTGTCTGTCCTCCATAGTACACGCCTGCACAAGGCAAGATTGCTTTGCGCAGGCGTGTACTATGGAGGACAGAGAATGAACTTCAATCCAATATTGCAGCCAGCATGCAGCCAGCGGGTAAGGAAAGGGTGAATCAAACACCCGAAAACTCCGCCCATATGACCCAAAACCAGTCCCGCCAAATTCAGGTGACAGAGTCCCTTTAAACAATCAAAGATTGTTTTTTAGCCCATTTGCCGGCTCTTGCACATATACTGATAGGTACTTCAACAAGCGGCCTTATATATGCGTTTGAAAATCAGCATGAGTCAAATTCCCAATATTAAGTATTCAACCTCCATGTCAGTGCTCATTTTCTAACATCTCTCATCCAGCCACACATAATCTATCTATTTATTCATGGCACATACAACCAACTCCCACTAATTGGACACAGTGCAATCAATTCCATTCAGCAATTTATCTAATTATTCACTCATTCTATCAACCAGCTGCCAGCAGACACAACGGGGTTATGAGGAGCCGGTGGAATATAAAGACGGTCAGCCGGCAGTAGGGACAACCCTGATGAAGAGAGGAGGCACCTCTCGAAACGCATTGGTAGTGCCCTAACCCAGGGGTCCCCAACTCCAGTCCTCAAGGCCCACCAACATGTCATGTTTTCAGGATTTCCTTAGTCTTGCCCAGGTAATAATTGCATCACCTGTGCAATGCAAAGGAAATCCTGAAAACATGACCTGTTGGTGGGCCTTGAGGACTGGAGTTGGGGACCCCTGCCGTAACCGAGCTTCCATCCTCGCTTATCTGTGATGTCACACATAGCTCCACCCACCCCACGCGCCGCATCCTAGCGTCGCTCACGGCTGGAGCACGCAGGCTGCTAGCGCTCCTCTGTACTCCAGAGGCTTCTCATTTCGCTGCCTCAAGCGGGAACACTCCTCCTCAGCGGCAGTAATCCCCTAATGCCAAACTCCGGCTTAGCAGCTGCCAACTCACCACCCCTTCAAGTCCTGCAGTGCACGCAGTACTGCATCGGTACCACAAGTAAGTGGATTTCTGCATCTACTACCGCATGTGCACTGGATTAGTCTACTCACAAATTTGATCGACCCAATTGCACTATTAATATATGCTGATTTATGCACAATTGAGGCTCCTGGCTTGAGAATGTGGCAATATTCATTCTCATTGACAGTATTTCCAAAGCGGACACAGCAATATCATACTGCTTACCCACTACCCCCTACATGGGTCCTATAGTGCAAGCTATACCACCAATGTGATCACCACTGCATCAGTCTGGACAAAATCCCTGATTTGACCCACATATTTTTATGCTACCTTTACAAACAAGTGAGTACCTAGCCTAGCAAATTTTATCTATATTCATTCTCGGTACTACTTACCTCTACAGCATTTTTACTCTAGTTCAGTTAGCGCGGGGATAATGGTATGATATGTAACCTTTGAACCCAACTTTGACCCCTCCTGGATCATTGTACACCCCTCAGATGTGGTTTTGCGTAAAATTAGTATCAAAATGAGTCTCACTATTTTTCCTGAATGTAGAAATACTACGTCTGTGGCTGTACAGTACTACCAAGACATAGAATGAACAGTGGACGGCACTAGAGAAGCACAAATCAGTATGGACCTTTGACTCATTGAAGGATATCCGAAAAGCACACAGGTGGCACGACCGCTCTGGGTATATGGTGCTCTGCACTGATAAGCAATCCACAGTATAATAAATGAATGAATGAAACAAGAAAGGAACACAGTGCGGCACTCACCCTGTTTGAAGCTGTGATATCGTGCTCTTTATTAGAGGAAAATATTTAAAACATCCTTAAGGACATCAAGTCTGCAGGAGGGTGCGGGAGTGGAGTGTGGACGACGGCCGTTTTGCACGGTATGTGCTTCAACGGGTCCAATTCTTACGGATTTTTTAAATATTTTCCTCCAATAAAGAGCACGATATCACAGCTTCAAACAGGGTGAGTGCCGCGCTGTGTTCCTTTCTCATTTCATTCATTCATGGCTGTACAGTACTGCTTAGTCATATTCCCTTTGGGAATTTATTTACGGGTATTTTAACTCCGTTGGTATTTTCCAGAAACAAGCAGCAGTGGATGTTACTGAGTGAAAATTGCAAACTGATATTGTGTCCAGTACATTGTTGAAAATTATTTAGACGTAAGAGTCCTTAGTGCAGTTAATGGATAACTGCAAAGATGGTAACAAATTGCAAGCTTTCGAGACCACGCAGGTCCCTTCCTCAGGCAAAGACTAAAGTAAATTCTGAAGAATCACATTCTTATACATAACACAGCACTGAGAGAAAGAAGGCAATAGATAAGACAAGTGAGGTGAAGCAGAATTATCATTATGTGAGAGGGATAGCCATAGAAACCTTCAAAAAGAACCCGAAGACCTACCTTTTCCAACAATCCTACAACTTGCAGTAACCACCGATCGACCAAACCGCTGCATGATCAGCTCTACCCTCACCTATTGTATCCTCATCCATCCCTTGTAGATTGTAAGTCCTTGCGGGCAGGGTCCTCTCTCCTACTGTACCAGTTGTGACTTGTATTGTTTAAGATTATTGTACTTGTTTTTATTATGTATACCCTTCCTCCACGTAAAGCACCATGGAATAAATGGCATTATAATAAATAATAATAATAGATATTGGAACAGTTCATAGATAAGGAAGTCTTAATGTTTTATGGTCCTCTGAATGGGTCTGGTTCTATGTTGTGATGACCCCAAAAGGTCTGAAGAGCAAATTCATTCCTGCACTGAGTTTGTCAAAGGTTCTCATGATTTTATACTCACAGACTCTTCTGTCTTTCTGAGATTTGAAATTACCTTTTAAAACAAGTAATTTCATGTCCATGATGCTATGACCGAGGATACAAAAATGTTTTGCTACTGGTAAGTCCATTCTTTTTTCTCTTATCGTGTGGCGATGAAAATTCATTCTTGTTCTAAGTTTTTGCCCTGTCTCCCCCACATACAGACCCCCAGTTGGAGATTTAGTACAAATAATTAAATATACCACATTAGATGTGATACCGCTGAAAGTAACGGGGATCTTGTAGTCCTGATGTGAGTTGGGGATCTTTATCTTGTCTGTGGTCATTATAAATGGACAAGTTTTACATTTTTTATGGTTGCAAGGAAGGGTTCCTGCAGCTGTTTAAGAGGACAGGGAGCTTCTGACAATGATGTTTCTTAAATTTGGGGGCTGCCTAAAACACAGTAGTGGGGGTCCGAAGAAATGGATTGTAATCGAGCATCTTTTTCTAGTAAAGGTTGTAATTTCCATGCATCTCCATATTTGGTAGGTGACTACTAGAGGCACCCGAATATTTTCTTCTTTAGCTTTGTAATGTAGCAGGTGATTCCTTGATATTCTGGTGGCTCTTGTAATTTGGTTTTCAATTGTTCTTGGATGGTAGCCCTGATTCACAAAAGTCTTTTTGAGGTGACCAAGGTGTTTGTCTCTATCCATTGGGTTGGAACATATACGATTGTATCAGATGGCTTGGCTGTAGACAATAGAGTTTTTTATGTGTTTTAGATGGAAACTGTCCCATTTAAGGTATGCTGAACAGTAGATTAGCTTCTGATACACGGATGTCTCTATTTCATTGTTCTTAAGCTTAATGATGGTGTCCAAAAAGTTAATTTCAGTGCTGGAGTAGTTGAGTGTTAAGTTGATGATGGGATGAAATTGATTAAACTGTTCGTGGAACGTCTTTAGCGGTTGCTCGGACTCTGTTCAGATAATTAAAATATCATCAATATAGTGGTAGTAGGCCAGAGGCCTGATGGGACATGAGGACAAAAATTTGCTTTCAAGCTTGGCCATGAAAAGATTTGCATACTGTGGAGCCATAGCTGTACCAGTCTCCTGTAGATAAATCTTTTTGTCAAATTCAAAGTAATTGTGGGTGAGGATGAATTTTGTGAGGTCACCGCAGAATCAGCATCATTCCCTGTATTTTCCATGAAGAATTTGCAGGCATTTAATCCATCCTGGTGTGTGATATTGGAGTACAAAGATTCCACATCCATGGTGGCAAGGATGATTCTTTCTGGTAGAGGACCTATTGTGTTGTGAATTCTGTTATAGAACTCCCTCCTGTGGTCATGAATGGTACTTCGGCGAGTTCTGTCCATGGACTCCCTCTGGTGGCTGTGAGTGGTGCTGCTGCTTCTGAGGTTCCTTCCACAGGCGAAGGAGTTTATTCGTTGGCTGGCTGCTTTATTTAACTCTACTCAGATCGTTACTCCAAGCCAGCTGTCAATGTTCTTGTACTGGTTCAGTTCGCTCTTGGATCTTTCTGGTGACCTGTCTACTCCAGCAGAAGCTAAGTCCCTGCTAGTTATTATTTGTTCATTGTTTTCTGGTCCAGCTTGCTACCATGATTTTGTTTTGCTAGCTGGAAGTTCTGGGATGCAGAGTGGCACCTCCGCACCGTGAGTCGGTGCGGAGGTCTTTTTGCACACTCTGCATGGTCTTTTTGTAGTTTCTTGTGCTGACAGCAAAGATACCTTTCCTATCCTCAGTCTGTTTAGTAAGTCTAGCCTCCCTTTGCTGAAACCTGTTTCATTTCTGTGTTTGTGACTTTATCTTTATTCACAGTCAATATATGTGGGGGGCTGCCTTTTCCTTTGGGGAATTTCTCTGAGGCAAGGTAGGCTTTATTTTCTATTTCTAGGGCTAGTTAGCTCTTAGGCTGTGAAGAGGCGTCTAGGCCATGTTAGGTACGCTCCACGGCTATTTCTAGTTGTGTGATAGGATTAGGGGTTGCGGTCAGCAGAGTTCCCACTTCCCAGAGCTTGTCTTGTGTGAGATTAACCATCAGGTCGTTCCTGGTGCTCCTAATCACCAGGTCCATAACAGTACAGCTGGCCCCAAGTATTAATGCATCTCAATAGAGGGATAAGAGAAGTTCTGAGACCATTTTTTTTCTCTGCAGTGTGTTTTGTCTTTCTTTTCCCCTTAACCTTTGGGTGGTTCAGGACACAGGTGTAGATATGGACATTCAAGGTCTGTCCTCTTGTGTAGATCATCTCACTGCAAGGGTACAAAACATTCAAGATTTTGTGGTTCAGAATCCGATGTTAGAGCCTAGAATTCCAATTCCTGATTTGTTTTCTGGGGATAGATCTAAGTTCCTGAATTTCAAAAATAATTGTAAATTGTTTCTAGCTTTGAAACCACATTCCTCTGGTGACCCCGTTCAACAAGTAAAAATCATTATTTCTTTGTTGCGTGGTGACCCTCAAGACTGGGCATTTTCCCTTGCGCCAGGAGATCCTGCATTGCGTGATGTAGATGCGTTTTTTCTGGCTCTTGGATTGCTTTATGATGAACCTAATTCAGTGGATCAGGCAGAGAAAATCTTGCTGGCTTTGTGTCAGGGTCAGGATGAAGCGGAGGTGTACTGTCAGAAGTTTAGAATGTGGTCTGCGCTTACTCAGTGGAATGAGTGTGCCCTGGCGGCAATTTTCAGAAAGGGTCTTTCTGAAGCCCTTAAGGATGTCATGGTGGGATTTCCCACGCCTGCTGGTCTGAATGAGTCTATGTCCTTGGCCATTCAGATCGATCGGCGCTTGCGTGAGCGCAAAGTTGTGCACCATTTGGCGGTATTCTCTGAGCATAGGCCTGAGCCTATGCAGTGTGATAGGACTTTGACCAGAGTTGAACGGCAAGAACACAGACGTCGGAATGGGCTGTGTTTTTACTGTAGTGATTCCACTCATGCTATCTCCGATTGTCCTAAGCGCACTAAGCGGTTCGCTAGGTCTGCCATCATTGGTACGATACAGTCTAAATTTCTTTTGTCCGTTACTCTGATTTGCTCTCTGTCGTCCTATTCTGTTATGGCATTTGTGGATTCAGGCGCTGCCCTGAATTTGATGGACTTGGAGTTTGCCAGGCGCTGTGGTTTTTTCTTGGAGCCCTTGCAGCATCCTATTCCATTGAGAGGAATTGATGCTACGCCTTTGGCCAAGAATATGCCTCAGTACTGGATTCAATTGACCATGTGCATGGCTCCTGCACATCAGGAGGATATTCGCTTTTTGGTGTTGCATAATCTGCATGATGTGGTCGTTTTGGGGTTGCCATGGCTACAGGTCCATAATCCAGTTTTGGATTGGAAATCTATGTCTGTGTCCGGCTGGGGTTGTCAGGGGGTACATGGTGATGTTCCATTTTTGTCAATGCCAAGTAATGACGGACTATATGGCGGTACTCATAAGTATACACACGTGGGTTAAACTTCACCCAGCGTGAAGGAAGCGATCCTGTTGCGTCACAGGACCGCGGTACCGCACATAGAGCGCGAGCAAGTAGTCAGCGAACTCAACCCCAACTAGGATTGAAGTCCGATTAGACACTTGCTGGCACAACACCGCAACTGGGTGTGTAAGGAAACTAAATAATAATATTAAGGCACAAGAGTGCATGCGGTGCCGCACTGACGAACGCCACTAACCACCCAGGCTTGGGTAAGGAAAGCACAGAGGAAGTGCACGGCGCCGTACTGGCGGTCACAGCAACTGGACGCTGTAATGTGTGATTCGTGCTGTAGGATAAGTCGGGCGCTAGATAGCAAACATACACCTTCCGCGAACAGACATTCAATAGGGAGGGTTATTTAAAGAGCGACTTTCACTCACAACATACACACATTAACAATTGTACACTAGCGCATGGCCGTGCGGTCATGCGCAGTTTATATAGTTGCAGCACAGGAAGTGGCCACAGAAACTTTGCCCTTCCAAGACCTGCCAAGAGGACCAATGGAATGTGCTGCAGAGCCCGAGCACATGACCCTCGATCTCCAACGGGAGATCTTGCCCTGGGCATGCTCAGTGTGTGCAGACAAGGACTTAGTCCCAGAGAAGTCCGGTCGCTGCTGACCAGCACTGGCTTTAATGGCAGAAGCTGAAGAAGCAGCAGTAACTCTCTGTACAGAGTGAGACTGAGCAAGACGCTGGGACTGACGTCCCTGCTGAGCAGACTCCACTGCGGCTGGATAAGAATGGGAGACCGCAGCGGAGATGGCTCGAGATTCCCCCTGTGCAGAAGCGGGAACTCGAGACCTAATAGTTGGTTCACCAAGATAGATCTTTGAGGGGCGTATAATCTTGTGCGAATTAAACAAGGCGATGAATGGAAAACAGCATTTAATACTCCCGAGGGCCATTTTGAGTACCTGGTTATGCCATTCGGGCTTTCTAATGCTCCATCTGTGTTTCAGTCCTTTATGCATGACATCTTCCAAGAGTACCTGGATAGATTCATGATTGTATGTTTGGATGATATTTTGGTCTTTTCGGATGATTGGGAGTCTCATGTGAAGCAGGTCAGAATGGTGTTCCAGGTCCTTCGTGCGAATTCCTTGTTTGTGAAGGGGTTGAAATGTCTCTTTCGAGTTCAGAAGGTTTCATTTTTGGGTTTCATTTTTTCACTTTCTACTATCGAGATGGACCCTGTTAAAGTTCAGGCCATTAATGATTGGACTCAGCCGACATCAGTGAAGAGCCTGCAGGAGTTTCTGGGCTTTGCTAATTTTTACCGTCGCTTCATCGCTAATTTTTCTAGTGTTGCTAAACCGTTGACTGATTTGACCAAGAAAGGTGCTGATGTGGTCAATTGGTCCTCTGCGGCTGTAGAGGCTTTTCAGGAGTTGAAGCGTCGTTTTTCTTCTGCCCCTGTGTTGTGCCAGCCAGATGTTTCACTTCCGTTTCAGGTCGAGGTTGATGCTTCTGAGATTGGAGCAGGGGCTGTTTTGTCGCAAAGAAGTTCTGATTGCTCGGTGATGAAACCATGTGCCTTCTTTTCTAGAAAATTTTCGCCTGCTGAGCGCAATTATGATGTTGGCAATCGAGAGTTGTTGGCCATGATGTGGGCATTCGAGGAGTGGCGACATTGGCTTGAAGGAGCCAAGCATCGCGTGGTGGTCTTGACGGATCACAAGAATTTGACTTATCTCGAGTCTGCCAAACGGTTGAATCCTAGACAGGCTCGATGGTCGCTGTTTTTCTCCCGTTTCGATTTTGTGGTTTCGTACCTTCCGGGCTCTAAGAATGTGAAGGCTGATGCCCTGTCAAGGAGTTTTGTGCCTGATTCTCCGGATGTTCCTGAGCCGGCGAGTATTCTCAAAGAGGGGGTAATTTTGTCTGCCATCTCCCCTGATTTGCGGCGTGTGCTGCAGAAATTTCAGGCTGATAGACCTGACCGTTGCCCAGCGGAGAAACTGTTTGTCCCTGATAGATGGACTAGTAGAGTTATCTCTGAGATTCATTGTTTGGTGTTAGCGGGTCATCCGGGAATCTTTGGTACCAGAGATTTGGTGGCTAGGTCATTTTGGTGGCCTTCTTTGTCACGGGATGTGCGTTCTTTTGTGCAGTCCTGTGGGACTTGTGCTCGGGCTAAGCCCTGCTGTTCTCGTGCCAGTGGGTTGCTTTTGCCCTTGCCGGTCCCGAAGAGGCCCTGGACGCATATTTCCATGGATTTTATTTCAGATCTCCCTGTCTCTCAAAGGATGTCGGTTATTTGGGTGGTTTGTGATCGCTTCTCTAAGATGGTCCATTTGGTACCCTTGTCTAAATTGCCTTCCTCTTCTGATTTGGTGCCATTGTTTTTCCAGCATGTGGTTCGTTTGCATGGCATTCCGGAGAACATCGTCTCGGACAGAGGTTCCCAGTTCGTTTCGAGGTTTTGGCGGTCCTTTTGTGCTAAGATGGGCATTTATTTGTCTTTTTCTTCGGCTTTCCATCCTCAGACAAATGGCCAAACCGAACGAACTAATCAGACTTTGGAAACATATCTGAGATGCTTTGCTTCTGCTGATTAGGATGATTGGGTGTCCTTCTTGCCTTTGGCTGAGTTCGCCCTTAATAATCGGGCCAGCTCGGCTACTTTGGTTTCGCCCTTTTTCTGTAATTCTGGTTTCCATCCTCGTTTCTCTTCAGGGCAGGTTGAGTCTTCAGACTGTCCTGGTGTGGATACTGTGGTGGACAGGTTGCAGCAGATTTGGACTCATGTGGTGGACAATTTGACATTGTCCCAGGAGAAGGCTCAACGTTTCGCTAACCGCCGGCGCTGTGTTGGTCCCCGACTTCGTGTTGGGAATTTGGTTTGGTTGTCGTCTCGTCATGTTCCTATGAAGGTTTCCTCTCCTAAGTTTAAGCCTTGTTTCATTGGTCCGTATAAGATTTCTGAAGTTCTCAATCCTGTGTCATTTCGTTTGGCCCGTCCTGCTTCTTTTGCCATCCATAATGTGTTCCATAGGTTGTTATTGCGGAGATACGTGGCGCCTATGGTTCCCTCCGTTGATCCTCCTGCCCCGGTGTTGGTCGAGGGGGAGTTGGAGTATGTGGTGGAGAAGATTTTGGATTCTCGTATTTTGAGACGGAAGCTCCAGTACCTGGTCAAGTGGAAGGGTTATGGCCAGGAAGATAATTCCTGGGTTTTTGCCTCTGATGTTCATGCTGCCGATCTAGTTCGTGCCTTTCATTTGGCTCGTCCTGATCGGCCTGGGGTCTCTGGTGAGGGTTCGGTGACCCCTCCTCAAGGGGGGGTACTGTTGTGAATTCTGTTATCGAACTCCCTCCTGTGGTCATGAATGGTACTTCGGCGAGTTCTGTCCATGGACTCCCTCTGGTGGCTGTGAGTGGTGCTGCTGCTTCTGAGGTTCCTTCCACAGGTGACAGAGTTTATTCGTTGGCTGGCTGCTCTATTTAACTCCACTCAGATCGTTACTCCATGCCAGCTGTCAATGTTCTTGTACTGGTTCAGTTCGCTCTTGGATCTTTCTGGTGACCTGTCTACTCCAGCAGAAGCTAAGTCCCTGCTAGTTATTATTTGTTCATTGTTTTCTGGTCCAGCTTGCTATCATGATTTTGTTTTGTTAGCTGGAAGCTCTGGGATGCAGAGTGGCACCTCCGCACCGTGAGTCGGTGCGGAGGTCTTTTTGCACACTTTGCGTGGTCTTTTTGTAGTTTTTTGTGCTGAACGCAAAGATACCTTTCCTATCCTCAGTCTGTTTAGTAAGTCTGGCCTCCCTTTGCTGAAACCTGTTTCATTTCTGTGTTTGTGACTTCATCTTTACTCACAGTCAATATATGTGGGGGGCTGCCTTTTCCTTTGGGGAATTTCTCTGAGGCAAGGTAGGCTTTATTTTCTATTTCTAGGGCTAGTTAGCTCTTAGGCTGTGAAGAGGCGTCTAGGCCGTGTTAGGTACGCTCCACGGCTATTTCTAGTTGTGTGATAGGATTAGGGGTTGCGGCCAGCAGAGTTCCCACTTCCCAGAGCTTGTCTTGTGTGAGTTTAACCATCAGGTCGTTCCTGGTGCTCCTAACCACCAGGTCCATAACACTATTGCTGCTAGTTTATTCAATAGGTCAGTTATGTCCTGAATGTAGCTGGGTGTATATTTTAGCAGCAGTTTAGAACACCCTCTACCCATCCAGATACCTGCTCAGTAAGGAGGCCCACACATGAGATAATTGGCCTCCCTGGATTTCCAGATTTGTGGATTTTGGGAAGCATGTAGAACATCACTGAAGGGGGGCTTAATTTTCTCCTCTCCAAATTGCACCTCACCACCTGTGCGCTCGACCCCATCCCATCCCACCTCCTCACCAACCTCACCACCACACTTATCCCATCCCTAACCCACCTTTTCCACCTATCACTCACTTCTGGCATCTTCCCTTCTGCTTTCAAACATGCCACAATCACGCCTATCCTTAAAAAGCCAACCCTCAATCTAACTGCTATGTCCAGCTATCGCCCAATATCGCTGCTCCCATTCACTTCCAAATTCCTGGAGCAGCACATCCACTCTGAACTTTCCTCCCACCTCTAATCCAGCTTGCTCTTTGACAATTTACAATCTGGTTTCCGCCCCCATCACTCAACTGAGACAGCCCTGAACAAAATCACTAATGACCTACTTACAGCCAAAACTAACGAACAATACTCTGTACTCCTCCTTCTAAACCTGTCCTCTGTTTTCGACACAGTTGACCACTGCCTCCTACTACAGATCCTCTCCTCCTTTGACATCAAAGACCTCGCCCTATCCTGGATCTCCTCATACCTATCCAACCGCACATTCAGTGTCTCCCACACCCACGCTACCTCCTCATCCCACCCTCTCTCTGTTGGAGTCCCCCAAGGCTTTGTTCTAGGACCCCTACTCTTCTCAATCTATACACTTGGCCTCGGACAACTCTTAAAGTCTCATGGTTTCAAGTACCACCTTTATGCTGATGACACTCAGATCTACCTTTCTGGCCCAGACGTCACCGCTCTGCTGTCCAGAATCCCAGAGTGCCTATCAGTCATATCCTCCTTCTTCTCCTCTCGCTTCCTCAAACTCAATGTGGACAAATCTGAACTCATCATCTTTCCTCCATCCCATAGATCTTCCTTACCTGACCTATCTATAGCAACTAACGACATCACGCTTTCCCCCGTACCGGAAGTCTGCTGCCTCGGACTAACCTTTGACTCTGCCCTGTCCTTCAAACTGCACATCCAAGCTCTGTCCACCTCCTGTCGACTCCAGCTCAAAAATTTCTCCAGAATCTGTCCTTACCTCAACCATCAATCTACTAAAATGCTTGTACATGCCCTCATCATCTCCCACCTTGACTACTGCAACATTCTTTTCTGTGGCCTCCCTGTTAACACCCTTGCACCTCTCCAGTCCATCCTTAACTCTGCTGCACGACTAATTCATCTCTCTCCTCACTACTTCTCCACTTCCCCCTCTGCAAATCTCTTCACTGACTCCCATTCCCTTAGCGTATCAAGTTCAAATTACTAATACTGACCTACATAGGCATCTATACCCTGTCTCCTCCATATATCTCTGAACTAATCTCCCGATATCTTCCCTCACGTAATCTCCGGTCCTCCCAAGACCTCCTTCTCTCCTCCACACTTATTTGCTCCTTATCCAACCGTCTCCAAGACTTCTCCCGAATATCCCCCATCCTCTGGAATTCTTTGCCCCAACACATCTGACTATCAACTACATTCGGATCCTTCAGACGGAACCTGAAAACCCATCTCTTCAGGAAAGCCTGCTGCCTGCACTGACCCCACTGCCTCCTCATCACTTCCGGAGATACTGCCTCACCAACACCAGAGCACCTGCAACCCTCAACCTATTGTCTCCTTCCCCACCACCCTGTAGAATATAAGCCCACAAGGGCAGGGTCCTCGCCCCTCTGTATCAGTCTGTCAGTGTTAGTTTGTTTACTGTAAGTGATATCTGTAATTTGTATGTAACCCATTCTCATGTACAGCACCATGGATTAAATGGTGCTATATAAATAAATAATAATATTAATGTACCTATTCTTGGACTCTCTGTTATCAGGTCATCAGCTCTTATGGATTCGTCAGGCAGACAAGATACTAACTTGTTTAGTTCCTTGTAATAGTCCTGTGTAGGATCCAAATCAGTTTTTTTGCAGTAGTGTGTGTCCATAAGTTGTCTGTTTACTTCTTTCATATAGTCTGATGTGTTCATCAAGACTATTGCACCTACCTTGTTAGCAGGTTTGATGATGATTTCTTTGTTGGTTTTCAGAGACTGTATGGCCTTTCTCTCCTGGGCACTGATGTTGGATGCTTGTTTCCTGTTGGTGTCTATGATGGTGGATTTTATCAAATGTCTGAAGGAGTCTATATATTTATCCAAATGAGGGTTGCGTCCAGGTGGAGGTGTCCAGTCTGACCTCTTCTTGGCTGTTAGGATCCCTTTTCCATCAGTCCGAGTGTTTTCTGAATCTTCTGTATCATTGAAATATTCCCTCAGGCGCAATCTCGTAAAATAATGTTCCATATCACTGCAGAGTTCAGTTTTATCCAGGGCCTTAGTAGGACAAATTGCGAGTCCTCTAGAAAGCACAGCCAACTCCACTTTGTTGGGTTTATAATCTGAGAGATTGATGACACAGTTAGATGTCTTTGTGTCTGGAATGGGGTGGTTGTCCAAGTAGTCAAGTTTTGGCTTTGTCTTGTATCTGTTTGTATAGAGTCCTGAATTGAGGTGCAATCTGTGTAGTTTCTTTTCCTTGTTATGAATCAGAAAGGTTTGTAGTTTGTTATAGTATTGTTGTAATTTTTGCTTTGTGCTTTCTGTAAATGTTTTCCTCAGAGTTTCAAATTGCCCTTGGACTCTTAATGCTGTAGCAGACATGCAAAAAGTGGTTCCTTAGTCTTTCAGAAGTCCTGTGACAAAGATTTTGTGCATAATGGGTATTGTAGGTATGAAGAATTGTAATCCAGAGTCCTTCAGGAATTAGATTCTCCTTTTTGCAATTAGATAAGAAAAAAAATGTTGCTGTCCATTTGTGAACGTTTCTTCAAAATTGGCTTTAGTTCCATAAAGATGCGGTACATTCTGTTATCCTCCATTTTGATGCAGAAAAGATATATATCTTTGTACCGTGTTAGCCAGTAGATAGAAAATTATTTAGATGTGAGAGTCCTCAATGGTTGATACCTTTTAATGGCTAACTGAAAAGACAGTAACAAATTGCAAGCTTTCGAGACTACGCAGGTCCCTTCATCAGGCAAAGACTAAAGCAAAATTCTGAAGAATCGCATGCTTATATACAACACAGCACAGAGAGAAAGAAGGCAATAGATAAGACAAGTGACGTGAAGCAGAATTATCATTATGTGAGAGGGATAGCCATTGATATTGGAACAGTTCATAGATAAGGAAGTCTTAATGTTTTATAGTCCTCTGAATGGGTCTGGTTCTATGTTGTGATGACCCCAGAAGGTCTGAAGAGCACCTGCGGATCCACAGCAGTTTCCCATGAGTTTACAGTACAATGTAAACCTATGGGAAACGAAATCCGCAAAGCACATGCTGCGGAGAAAAATGCGCGGAAACGCAGTGTTTAATTTTCCGCAGCATGTCAATTCTTTGTGCGGAATCTGCAGCGTTTTTACATCTGCTCCAATAGAAAACTGAAGATGTAAATCCGCAGCGGAATCCGCAATAGAAAACGCGATAAATCCGCTGGAAAAATCGCAGTCGTTTTGCACTGTGGATTTATCAAATCCGCTGCGGAAAAATCAGCAGAGGAGCTTTCTACGTGTGCACATACCCTTAATGTTTTATAGTCCTCTGAATGGGTCTGGTTCTATGTTGTGATGACCCCAGAAGGTCTGAAGAGCAAATTCCTTAATTGATGTAAAAAAATATAAATCCATGCAAAACATTCATTCCTGCACTGAGTGTGTCAAAGGTCTTCATGAGTTTATACTCACAGACTCTTCTGTCTTTCTGAGATTTGAAATTATCTTTTATATATACAAGTATATTTTGATGCTTTTACAAAAAACTATTTTATAGAAAAAGTTATTATTTTTGCAGCGTTTAATAATGAGAGCTCTAACTATTTTATTTTTCCGCTGGTGGAGGTGTGTGGCAGCTTTTATTTTGCGGGACAAGATTACTTTTTCAGTTATACGGTTTTTATTTACATTTATTTTTTTATCACATTTTATTTCACTTCTTTAGCGGAATGAAGATAAATAATGCATTTTTGCCTCATTTTTTACTTTTTTTGTGTTCACTGAAGGAGTTAACTAGTGAGACTGTTTTATATTTCGAAATATTACCAACGCGATGATAACAAATGTGTACTTTTTTCAATACAAATATTTATGTGTACAATATATTATTATTTTTTATTATGGTGTGATTTTTTAAATATTTTCATTAAAAAAATGTTTTTACTTTTTCTTAGTCCCTCTATGGAACTTTCACTTTGACAGCTCTAATTGTTTAAAAAGCATAGCAATGCACAAGCATTTCTATGCTTTATAAATAGTGTTGAGCGATACCTTCCGATATCAAGAAGTATCGGTATCGGATTAGATCGGCCGCTATCCAAAAAATATCGGATATCGACGATCCCGATACCAATGCAAGTCAATGAGAAACAAATATCAGAATGTAAATAAGCCCTTTCTGTCCTTCTACATCCTGTTCCGGAGGGGGGAAGAGAGTGGGCGGTGCGTGGCAGACACTGTGCGTGTCTGTGTGTGCGGGTGGGGTCTGTGCGGGCCTGCCGGGGATCTGTATGGGCATCTTGGGGGTCTGTGTGGGCTGCCAGGGGTCTGTGCGTGCCTGCCAGGGGTCTGTGCGGGCTTGCCGGGGCTCTGTGCGGGCATGCTGGGGCTCTGTGCGGGCATGTCTGGGCTCTGTGTGGCCTTCCAGGGCTCTGTGGGGCCTGCCGGGGCTCTGTGCGGGCTTGCCGGGGCTCTGTGTGGATTGCCGGGGCTCTGTGCGGGCTTGCCGGGCTCTGTGCGGGCTTGCTGGGGCTCTGTGCAGCTTGCCAGGGCTCTGTGCGGCTTGCCGGGGCTCTGTGCAGGCTTGCCGGGGCTCTGTGCGGGCTTGCCGGGGCTCTGTGCGGACTGCCAGAGGTCTGTGCAGGCATCGTCCGATGGGACTACAAGTCCCATTGGACGATGCCTGCAACAGTGATAGTGATTTACACATTAGCCAATGATGGGAGAGTAGTAGTCCCATCATCCGGCTAATGTGTTGAATGTAAAAAAAAAATATACATACTACATACAATACCTTCATACATTACATACAATACATACATACAGACATACAGTACATATAACATAGAGTACATACGCACCATTACTTGTCATTTTGTTCCCCGAAGCCAGTGTCATCTGTAAAAAAGATTAAAATAACAAACAACGAATATACTCCCTGTCCGCAGAAATCCACAAGTGTCCCACGACGATCTCTGTTGTGAATTCTGTTGTCGGGCTCCCTCCTGTGGTCATGAATGGTACTTCAGCTGGTTCTGTCCATGGACTTCCTCTGGTGGGTGTTTCTGAGTTTCCTTCCTCAGGTGACGAGGTTAATTCGTTAGCTGGCTGCTCTATTTAACTCCACTTAGATCTTTGCTCCATGCCACCTGTCAATGTTCCAGTATTGGTCTTGTTCACTCCTGGATCGTTCTTGTGACCTGTCTTCCCAGCAGAAGCTAAGTTCCTGCTTGTATTTTCTTTGGTTTGCTATTTTTCTGTCCAGCTTGCTATTTTTATTGTTGTCTTGCTTGCTGGAAGCTCTGGGACGCAGAGGGAGCGCCTCCGCACCGTGAGTCGGTGCGGAGGGTCTTTTTGCGCCCTCTGCGTGGTTTTTTTTTTTAGGTTTTTGTGCTGACCGCAAAGCTACCTTTCATATCCTCAGTCTGTTCAGTAAGTCGGGCCTCACTTTGCTAAATCTATTTAATCTCTGTGTTTGTATTTTCATCTTTACTCACAGTCATTATATGTGGGGGGCTGCCTTTTCCTTTGGGGAATTTCTCTGAGGCAAGGTAGGCTTTATTTTTCTATCTTCAGGGCTAGCTAGTTCCTTAGGCTGTGCCGAGTTGCATAGGGAGCGTTAGGCGCAATGCACGGCTATTTCTAGTGTGTTTGATAGGATTAGGGATTGCGGTCAGCAGAGTTCCCACATCCCAGAGCTCGTCCTTTATTATCAGTAACTATCAGGTCATTCCGTGTGCTCTTAACCACCAGGTCCATTATTGTCCTGACCATCAGGTCATAACAGTACAGGTGGCCCAAAGTACTAATGCATCTCAATAGAGGGATAAGAGAAGTTCTGAGACCATTTTTTTTTCTTTGCAGTGTGTTTTGTCTCTCTTTTCCCCTTTACCTCTGGGTGGTTCAGGACACAGGTGTAAACATGGACATTCAAGGTCTGTCCTCTTGGATGGATAATCTCACTACAAGGGTACAAAACATTCAAGATTTTGTGGTTCAGAATCCGATGTCAGAGCCTAGGATTCCAATTCCTGATTTGTTTTTTGGTGATCGATCTAAGTTCTTGAATTTCAAAAATAATTGTAAATTGTTTCTTGCCTTGAAACCTCGCTCCTCAGGTGACCCTGTTCAACAAGTAAAGATCATTATTTCTTTGTTACGTGGTGACCTTCAAGACTGGGCATTTTCCCTTGCGTCAGGAGATCCGGCATTGCGTGATGTTGATGTGTTTTTCCTGGCGCTTGGATTGCTTTATGACGAACCTAATTCAGTGGATCAGAGAAAATCTTGCTGGCTCTGTGTCAGGGTCAGGATGAAGCGGAGATATATTGTCAGAAGTTTAGAAAGTGGTCTGTGCTCACTCAGTGGAATGAATGTGCCCTGGCAGCAATCTTCAGAAAGGGTCTCTCTGAAGCCCTTAAGGATGTCATGGTGGGATTTCCCATGCCTGCTGGTCTGAATGAGTCTATGTCTTTGGCCATTCAGATCGATCGACGCTTGCATGAGCGTAAAGCTGTGCACCATTTGGCGGTACTATCTGAGCATGGGCCTGAGCCTATGCAATGTGATAGGACTTTTACCAGAGCTGAACGGCGAGAACACAGACGTCGGAAAGGTCTATGTTTTTACTGTGGTGATTCCACTCATGTTATCTCCGATTGTCCTAAGCGCAATAAGCGGTTCGCTAGGTCTGCCACCATTGGTACGGTACAGTCTAAATTTCTATGTCCGTTACTCTGATTTGCTCTTTGTCATCCTATTCTGTTATGGCATTTGTGGATTCAGGCGCTGCCCTGAATTTGATGGACTTGGAGTATGCTAGGCGCTGTGGTTTTTTCTTGGAGCCCTTGCAGTATCCTATTCCATTGAGAGGAATTGATGCTATGCCTTTGGCCAAGAATAAGCCTCAGTACTGGACCCAATTGACCATGTGCATGGCTCCTGCACATCAGGAGGATATCCGCTTTCTGGTGTTGCATAATCTGCATGATGTGGTCGTTTTGGGGTTGCCATGGCTACAGGTTCATAATCCAGTATTGGACTGGAAATCTATGTCTGTGTCCAGCTGGGGTTGCCAGGGGGTACATGGTGATGTTCCATTTTTGTCTATTTCGTCTTCCACTCCTTCTGAAGTTCCAGAGTTTTTGTCGGATTATCGGGATGTATTTGATGAGCCCAAAACCAGTGCCCTACCTACTCATAGGGATTGCGATTGTGCAATTAATTTGATTCCTGGTAGTAAGTTTCCTAAGGGCCGATTGTTCAGTTTATCTGTGCCAGAACACGCCGCTATGCGGAGTTATATAAAGGAATCCTTGGAGAAAGACCATATTCGCCCGTCGTCATCACCGTTAGGAGCAGGGTTCTTTTTTGTGGCCAAGAAGGATGGTTCTTTGAGACCTTGTATTGATTACCGCCTTCTTAATAAATTTACAGTCAAATTTCAGTATCCTTTGCCATTGCTGTCTGATTTGTTTGCTCGTATTAAGGGGGCTAGTTGGTTCACCAAGATAGATCTTTGAGGGGCGTATAATCTTGTGCGTATTAAATGGGGCGATGAATGGAAAACAGCATTTAATACGCCCGAGGGCCATTTTGAGTACCTGGTTATGCCATTCGGGCTTTCCAATGCTCCATCAGTATTTCAGTCCTTTATGCATGACATCTTCCGAGAGTACCTGGATAAATTCCTGATTGTGTATTTGGATGATATTTTGGTCTTTTCGGATGATTGGGAGTCTCATGTGAAGCAGGTCAGAATGGTGTTCCAGGTCCTTCGTGCGAATTCCTTGTTTGTGAAGGGGTCAAAGTGTCTCTTTGGAGTTCAGAAGGTTTCATTTTTGGGGTTTATTTTTTCCCCTTCTACTATCGAGATGGACCCTGTTAAAGTCCAGGCCATTTACGATTGGACTCAGCCGACATCTGTGAAGAGCCTGCAAAAGTTCCTGGGCTTTGCTAATTTTTATCGGCGCTTCATCGCTAATTTTTCTAGTGTTGCTAAACCGTTGACTGATTTGACCAAGAAGGGTGCTGATGTGGTCAATTGGTCTTCTGCAGCTGTAGAGGCTTTTCAGGAGTTGAAGCGTCGTTTTTCTTCTGCCCCTGTGTTGTGCTAGCCAGATGTTTCGCTCCCGTTTCAGGTTGAGGTTGATGCTTCTGAGATTGGAGCAGGGGCTGTTTTGTCGCAAAGAAGTTCTGATGGCTCGGTGATGAAGCCATGTGCTTTCTTTTCTAGAAAGTTTTCGCCTGCTGAGCGTAATTATGATGTTGGTAATCGAGAGTTGTTGGCCATGAAGTGGGCATTCGAGGAGTGGCGTCATTGGCTTGAAGGAGCCAAGCATCGCGTGGTGGTCTTGACAGATCACAAGAATTTGACTTATCTTGAGTCTGCCAAACGGTTGAATCCAAGACAGGCTCGATGGTCATTATTTTTCTCCCGTTTTGATTTTGTGGTTTCGTACCTTCCGGGCTCTAAGAATGTGAAGGCTGATGCCCTGTCAAGGAGTTTTGTGCCTGACTCTCCGGGTGTTCCTGAGCTGGCGGGTATTCTCAAAGAGGGGGTAATTTTGTCTGCCATCTCCCCTGATTTGCGGCGGATGCTGCAAAAATTTCAGGCTGATAGACCTGACCGTTGCCCAGCGGAGAAACTGTTTGTCCCTGATAGATGGACTAGTAGAGTTATCTCTGAGATTCATTGTTCAGTGTTGGCTGGGCATCCTGGAATATTTGGTACCAGAGGTTTGGTGGCTAGATCCTTTTGGTGGCCGTCTTTGTCACGGGATGTGCGTTCTTTTGTGCAGTCCTGTGGGACTTGTGCTCGGGCTAAGCCCTGCTGTTTTCGTGTCAGTGGGTTGCTTTTGCCCTTGCCGGTCCCGAAGAGGCCCTGGACGCATATTTCTATGGATTTTATTTCGGATCTCCCCGTCTCTCAAAAGATGTCGGTCATTTGGGTGGTTTGTGATCGCTTTTCTAAGATGGTCCATTTGGTACCTTTGTCTAAATTGCCTTCCTCCTCTCATTTGGTGCCATTATTTTTCCAGCATGTGGTTCGTTTACATGGTATCCCGGAGAACATCGTTTCTGACAGAGGTTCCCAGTTTGTTTCGAGGTTTTGGCGATCCTTTTGTGCTAGGATGGGCATTGATTTGTCTTTTTCCTCGGCTTTCCATCCTCAGACAAATGGCCAAACCGAACGAACTAATCAAACTTTGGAAACATATCTGAGATGCTTTGTTTCTGCTGATCAGGATGATTGGGTGTCCTTTTTGCCGTTGGCTGAGTTCGCCCTTAATATTCGGGCCAGCTCGGCTACTTTGGTTTCGCCGTTTTTCTGCAATTCTGGTTTCCATCCTCGTTTCTCTTCAGGGCAGGTTGAGTCTTCAGACTGTCCTGGTGTAGATACTGTGGTGGATAGGTTGCAGCAGATTTGGACTCATGTGGTGGACAATTTGACATTGTCCCAGGAGAAGGCTCAACGTTTCGCTAACCGCCGGCGCTGTGTGGGTCCTCGACTTCGTGTTGGGGATTTGGTTTGGTTGTCGTCTCGTTATGTTCCTATGAAGGTTTCCTCTCCTAAGTTTAAGCCTCGTTTCATTGGTCCGTATAAGATTTCTGAGGTTATCAATCCTGTGTCATTTCGTTTGGCCCGTCCTGCTTCTTTTGCCATCCATAATGTGTTCCATAGGTCGTTATTGCGGAGATACGTGGCGCCTGTGGTTCCATCCGTTGATCCTCTTGCCCCGGTGTTGGTTGAGGGGGAGTTGGAGTATTTGGTGGAGAAGATTTTGGATTCTCGTATTTCGAGACGGAAACTCCAGTACCTGGTCAAGTGGAAGGGTTATGGTCAGGAAGATAATTCCTGGGTTTTTGCCTCTGATGTTCATGCTGCCGATCTGGTTCGTGCCTTTCATTCGGCTCATCCTGGTCGGCCTGGGGGCTCTGGTGAGGGTTCGGTGACCCCTCCTCAAAGGGCGGGTACTGTTGTGAATTCTGTTGTCGGGCTCCCTCCTGTGGTCATGAATGGTATTTCAGCTGGTTCTGTCCATGGACTTCCTCTGGTGGGTGTTTCTGAGTTTCCTTCCACAGGTGACGAGGTTAATTCGTTAGCTGGCTGCTCTATTTAACTCCACTTAGATCTTTGCTCCATGCCACCTGTCAATGTTCCAGTATTGTTCTTGTTCACTCCTGGATCGTTCTTGTGACCTGTCTTCCCAGCAGAAGCTAAGTTCCTGCTTGTATTTTCTTTGGTTTGCTATTTTTCTGTCCAGCTTGCTATTTTTATTGTTGTCTTGCTTGCTGGAAGCTCTGGGACGCAGAGGGAGCGCCTCCGCACCGTGAGTCGGTGCGGAGGGTCTTTTTGCGCCCTCTGCGTGGTCTTTTTTTTAGGTTTTTGTGCTGACCGCAAAGCTACCTTTCCTATCCTCAGTCTGTTCAGTAAGTCGGGCCTCACTTTGCTAAATCTATTTCATCTCTGTGTTTGTATTTTCATCTTTACTCACAGTCATTATATGTGGGGGGCTGCCTTTTCCTTTGGGGAATTTCTCTGAGGCAAGGTAGGCTTTATTTTTCTATCTTCAGGGCTAGCTAGTTCCTTAGGCTGTGCCGAGTTGCATAGGGAGCGTTAGGCGCAATTCACGGCTATTTCTAGTGTGTTTGATAGGATTAGGGATTGCGGTCAGCAGAGTTCCCACTGTTATGACCTGGTGGTCAGGACAATAATGGACCTGGTGGTTAAGAGCACACGGAATGACCTGATAGTTATTGATAATAAGGACGAGCTCTGGAACGTGGGAACTCTGCTAACCGCAATCCCTAAACCTATCAAACACACTAGAAATAGCCGTGGATTGCGCCTAACGCTCCCTATGCAACTCGGCACAGCCTAAGAAACTAGCTAGCCCTGAAGATAGAAAAATAAAGCCTACCTTGCCTCAGAGAAATTCCCCAAAGGAAAAGGCAGCCCCCCACATATAATGATGGTGAGTAAAGATGAAAATACAAACACAGAGATTAAATAGATTTAGCAAAGTGAGGCCCGACTTACTGAACAGACCGAGGATAGGAAAGGTTACTTTGCGGTCAGCACAAAAACCTACAAAAAGACCACGCAGAGGGCGCAAAAAGACCCTCCGCACCGACTCACGGCGCGGA
The DNA here is from genome assembly GCF_032444005.1 of Ranitomeya imitator. Taxonomy (NCBI): domain Eukaryota; kingdom Metazoa; phylum Chordata; class Amphibia; order Anura; family Dendrobatidae; genus Ranitomeya; species Ranitomeya imitator. The sequence continues at coordinate 340,675,986 of NC_091286.1, forward strand.
GGCGCTCCCTCTGCGTCCCAGAGCTTCCAGCAAGCAAGACAACAAATTAAATAGCAAGCTGGACAGAAAAATAGCAAACCCAAGAAATACAAGCTGGAACTTAGCTTCTGATGGGAAGACAGGTCACAAGAACGATCCAGGAGTGAACTAGACCAATACTGGAACATTGACAGGTGGCATAGAGCAAAGATCTAAGTGGAGTTAAATAGAGCAGCAGCTAACGAATTAACCTCGTCACCTGTGAAACTCAGAAACACCCACCAGAGGAAGTCCATGGACAGGACCAGCTGAAGTACCATTCATGACCACAGGAGGGAGCCCGACAACAGAATTCACAACATCCCACGTCCCAGAGCTTGTCCTTTATTATCAGTAATTATCAGGTCATTCCATGTGCTCTTAACCACCAGGCCCATTATTGTCCTGACCATCAGGTCATAACAGATCTCCCGTTGAGAACGGCAGCATCAGCTGATGCGACCGCTCTCAAGGGGCTCCAGGAACACAATGACGGGAGGAAGGTATCTTTCCGCACTGTATTCCTCCACCGCTGTAAAAAAAATAGTCCCTAGTCTCACTTTTGGCATTGCTGTATGAGAAATTTTCTCACGCAGCAATTGCCATAAAGTGAGACTTTGTCCTAAGGTAACCTCTCAGTGATGCACTGCAGGAGCCATTGTCTCCTGTCAGCGTCTCACTGAGGGTCCTATAGAGCAGTGACATCACCCGATGTCACTGTTCTATAGTGGAGATCGTCGTGGGACACTCATTATTTATTGGACTACAGCGGACAGGTAGTATACGATTTATTATGTTACGTTTTTTGCAGACACTGAAGTATGGTAAGTATGGTTAAATGAAGAATATTAAAATACTTTTTTCCTAATGTGTGCGTGTTTTATTAACCCTTTATTACTATTGGATTAATAATGGATAGGCATCTTATTGACACCTCTCCATTATTAACCCGGCTTCATGTCACTTTACAATAGCAAGATGACATTAACCCCTTATTACCCCATATCCCACTGCTACACGGGAGTGGGAAGAGAGGGGCTAAGTGACGGAATTGCTGCATCTTACAGATGCGCCATTTCTGGGGTGGCTGCAGACTGGTATTTGTAGCCGGGGGGCCAATATCCATGCCCCCTCTCTAGGCTATGGTATATCAGCCCGCAGCTGTCTGCGTAGCCTTTCTGACTATAAAAAATAGGGGGACCCCACGTCATTTTTTGGGGGGTCCCCCCATTTTAATAGCCAGTAAAGGCTACGCAGACAGCTGCGGGCTGATATTCATAGCAGGCTACAAATATTGGCCCCCTGCCATTGGCTTTCCCCCTCTGGCGCAGAAAATTGCACAGGAGCCCACGCTGTTTTTTTCCGTTTCTTTTTTAATTCAACGCTCATTAACGCTACTTTCACACTTGCGTCTGTACGAGTCCGGCACAATGCGTCGGGCCAACGTACAGACACACGTTGGGAAATTTGTGCACGACGTGGCAGCGGATGCAGTTTTTCAACGCATCCGCATGCGTGGTAGAAAATGGCGGACGCGATGGACAAAAAAACACTCACTTGAGCGTTTTTTCATGCCGACGGTCCACCAAAACACAACGGATCCGTTGCATGATGGACGCGACTTGTTACCATCCATCGCGATCCATTGCTAATACAAGTCTATGGGTAAAAACGCATCCTGTGAGCACATTTGCAGGATCCGTTTTTTTATTCTGGATCCGTTTTTTTTCTCATAGAGTTGTAATAGCGCCGGATTGCGCCTGATGGCCACACGTTTCATCCGTTTTTTGCCGGATCCGTCAAAAAAGCTGCTCCCGCTGGACAGAAAATACATACAGAGGAACGGTTTTTCTGTCTGGCGAGAAAACGCACAGCGATGGGTCAGGCAAAAAATGGATGAAACTGAGATGTGAAATGATGAATCCGGGCTGTTTCCAATCAAATCATGCACATTTTCTGTTTATTTATTTATTTATTTCCAAAAACTGCATCAAGACCGCTCAAAAAACGCACCAAAAACTGCATCAAAACCTGCGTCAAAACTTGCACCAAAAACTGCACCAAAAACTGTATCAAAACCGCATAAAAAACTGGTGCAGTTTTGATGCAGTTTTTGGTGCGATTTTTGATGCAGTTTTGGTGCAATTTTGATGCAGTTTTGGGGGGAAGTTTTTTATGCAGGTTTTGATGCAGTTTTGATGCAGTTTTTTGGTGCAGTTTTGATGCACTTTTTGATGCAGGTTTTTGATGCAGTTTTAATGCTGTTTTTGGTGCAGTTTTTGGTGCAGTTTTTGATGCAGGTTTTGGTGCAGTTTTAGGTGCAGGTTTTTGGTGTGGTTTCTGATGCTGTTTATGGTGCTGTTTTTGATGCAGGTTTTGGTGCAGTTTTTGATGCAAGTTTTTAGGCCATGTTCACACAATGCGTTTTTTTACTGCAGAACTGCCGCGATTTTGCCGCTGCGGGTCCGCAGCTGTTTTCCGTGCAGGGTACAGTACAATGTACCCTATGGAAAACAGGAACCGCTGTGCACATGATGCGGATAAAAAAAAAGCTGCGCTGAATAGCTGCAGTAAAAAAGAAGGACCATGTCACTTCTTTGTGCGGAACTGCAGCGGTTCTGCACCCATTGACCTCCATTGTGAGGGTCAAACCCGCAGTAAAACCCGCAGACGAAAAAAATATCTGTGGGTTTTCTGCGGTTTGTGGTGCAGAACCGCTGCATCAGGAAGTGCGTGGGCGGAGTGTGGCTGTCCCCCCGTGCCCCAATCCCACTCCCCCATGCTCCGATGCCACCCCCCCGTGCTCCGACGTCCCCCCCGTGCCCTCATCTCCCCCCCTTATACTTACCGAGCCTCCCGGTGTCCGTCCGTCTTCTCCCTGGGCGCCGCCATCTTCCAAAAATGGCGGGCGCATGCGCAGTGCACCCGCCGAATCTGCCGACCGGCAGATTCGTTCCAGGCACATTTTGATCACTGCGATAACCTCACAGTGATCAAAATAAAAAAAAGTAAATGACCCCCCCCTTTATCACCCCCATAGGTAGTAACAATAATAAAATAAAGATTTTTTTTTTCCCCACTACAGTTAGAACTAGGGTTAGGGGTAGGGTTAGGGTTAGAGGTAGGGTTAGGGGTAGGGTTAGGGGTAGGGTTAGGGGTAAGGTTAGGGTTAGGGGTAGGGTTAGGGGTAGGGGTAAGGTTAGGGGTAGGGTTAGGGGTAGGGGTAGGGTTAGGGGTAGGGTTAGGGGTAGGGTTAGGGTTAGGGTATTTTCAGCCATTTTAACCCTAAAAAAACTTCCTAGAAAACACACAGACTCTGCAGAGAAAACTGCATAAAAAACCACACTAAAAACCACATCAAAAAACGCATCAAAAAACGCACCAAAAACGCACCTGCGTTTTCTGCCAAGAGCTGCGGTTTTTAGTGCAGAAAAAACAGCAGGGAAATCAGGAACGTGTGAACATGGCCTTAATGCGGTTTTTGATGCTGTATTTGATGCAGTTTTTGGTTCAGTTTTTGATGCAGGTTTTTGATGTGGTTTTTGATGCAGTTTTTGGTGCAGTTTTTGGTGTGGTTTTTGATGCAGTTTTTGGTGCAGTTTTTGGTGTGGTTTTTGATGCAGTTTTTGGTGCAGTTTTTGATGCAGGTTTTTGGTGTGGTTTTTGATGCGGTTTTTGATGCAGTTTTTGATGCAGTTTTTGATGCAGGTTTTTGGTGCAGGTTTTGATGCAGGTTTTGGTGCAGTTTTTGATGCAGGTTTTTGGTGTGGCTTTTGATGCGATTTTTGATGCAGTTTTTGGTGCAGTTTTTGATGCAGGTTTTCTGGTGCAGGTTTTTGGTGTTGTTTTTGATGCTTTTTTGATGCTGTTTTTGAAAAAAACGGATTTGGCGGAAAAAACAGATCGGGATAAAATGGATCCTGCGGAAAAAAGCGGATCCTGTGGAAAAAAATGGATCCGGTGGAAAAAAACAGATCGGGTGGAAAAAACGGATCTGGCGGAAAAAATAGATCCGGTGGAAAAAAAACAGATTTGGTGGAAAAAACGGATTCGGCGGGAAAAAACAGATCCGGCGGAAAAAAACAAATCCGTTTTTTTCAAAACTCACCGGATTGTGCCTGACGGCAAAAACCTGATGTGTGAAAGCAGCCAGATATATGGATAGATACATCTATATATCTATAGATATATCTATCTATAAATATATCTATAGATAGATATATCCATAGATATATAATAGGCCGATGTTTCTGAGGCTACATTCACACATGTGTTTTTAACAGTCCGTCGCAATCCGTCGTTTTGGGAAAAAAACGGATCCTGCAAATGTGCTAGCAGGATGCATTTTTTACCCATAGACTTGTATTAGCGACGGATCACGACGGATGGCCACACGCAACGGATCTGTCGTGTTTTGGCGGACCGTCGGCACGAAAAAACGTTCAAGTGAGCGTTTTTTGTCCATCGTGTCCGCCATTTTCTACCACGCATGCGCCGCCGAAACTCCGCCCCCTCCTCCCCGGACTTCACAATGGGCAGCGGATGCATTGAAAAACTGCATCCATTGCCCACGTCATGCACAAATTTCACAACATGCGTCGGTACGTTGGCCCAACGCATTGCGACGGACTCACACCGACGCAAGTGTGAAAGTAGCCTAAATGAGCGTTTAATTTAAAAAAAAGGGGAAAAAAACAGCATGGGCTCCCTTGCAATTTTCTGCGCCAGAAGGGGAAGGCCGACGGCCGGGGGACAATTTTTGTAGCCTGCTATGAATATCAGCCCCCAGTTGTCTGCGTAGCCTTTGCTGGCGATTAAAATAGGGGGACCCCCAAAAAAATGACGTGGGGTCCCCCTATTTTTTATAGCCAGAAAGGCTACGCAGAGAGCTGCGGGCTGATATTCATAGCCTAGAGAGGGGACATGGATATTGCCCCCCCCCCCCCTCGGCTACAAATACAAGTCCACAGCTGCCCCAGAAATGGCCCCTCTCTTCCCACTCCCGTGTAGTGGTGGGATATGGGGTAATAAGGGGTTAATGTCACCTTGCTATTGTAAGGTGACATTAAGCCAGGTTAATAACGGAGAGGCGTCAATAAGACGCCTATCCATTATTAATCCAATAGTAATAAAGGGTTAATAAATCATGCACACATTAGGAAAAAAGTATTTTAATATTCTTGATTTAACCATACTTACCATACATCAGCGCCTGCAAAAAACGTAAAATAATAAACCGTATACTACCTGTCCGCCGTAGTCCAATTAATAACGAGTATCCCACGACGATCTCCCCTATAGAACAGTGACATCGGGTAATGTCTCTGCTCTATAGGACCCTCAGCGACACACTGACAGGATACAATGGCTCCTGCAGTGCATCACTGAGAGGTTACCTTAGGACAAAATCTCACTTTATGGCAATTGCTGCGTGGGAAAATTTCTCATACAGCAATGCCAAAAGTGAGACTAGGGACTATTTTTTTACAGTGGTGGAGGAATACAGTGCGGAAGGATACCTTCCTCCCGTCATTGGATTCCTGGAGCCCCTAGAGAGCGGTCGCATCAGCTGATGCTTCCGTTCTCCACGGGAGATCATCGTGGGACACTCGTAGATTTCTGCGGACAGGGAGTATATTGGTTGTTTGTTATTTTAATATTTTTTACAGGTAACACTGTCAGATACCCGATATTTTCAGTATCGGAATGCTCAACACTATTTATAAATTGTCAATGCTGCACTGACATACAAGCTTGATACACCATACTCTAAGCATGGTGTAACAAGTTTGCTGGCTCTGGTGATCCGGATGTCATCATGTCAACATCAGGTCACCATGGCAATGATTGACCCCTCGCAATGACTTCACGAGGGAGCCTATCAGATGGCAGAGGGGTTTTCCTCCCTCTGCCTGAATTATAAATGATGTGATCAACATCAATTGCAGCATTTAGCAGTTTAAACTGATGGGAGCAGTGAGCGCACCTCTCCTGGAAGTGAGTGTTGGGTGTCAACTGTAATATCTTGAACACCCAGAAGCGGTCGGAAAGTACTTCCCAACCATGACGCATATATACTGTAAATGTTGGGAGAAGTTAATGATTTTCTTTCTTCCTTTTTACCTTTAACCCCTTAGCGACCGCCGATACGCCTTTTAACGGCGGCCGCTAAGGGTACTTAAACCACAGCGCCGTTAATTAACGGCGCTGTGTAAAAAGTAAATAGCGCCCCCAGAGGCCGATTTTCTCCGGGGTCTCGGCTGCCGGGGGTAGCCGAGACCCCAGAGAACATGATTCGGGGGTTTTTTAACCCACCCCGCATTTGCGATCGCCAGTAATTAACCGTTTACCGGCGATCGCAAAAAAAAAAAAAAAAAAAACGCGATCTCTTTTTAATTTCTCTGTCCTCCAATGTGATCGCACATCGGAGGACAGAGAAAATTGGTCCCAGGTGGCCCCCCTATACTCACCTAGCTCCCCCGATGCTCCTCGTGTCTCCCGGTGGGCGCCGCCATCTTCAAAATGGCGGGCGCATGCGCAGTGCACCCGCCGGCCGGCACCGGGAGAATCTTTGGGGTCTCGGCTGCCGGGGGTAGCCGAGACCCCAAAGAGCATGATCGGGGTCGGTTTTACCGACCGCTGTTTTGCGATCGCCGGTAATTAACTGTTTACCGGCGACCGCAAAAAAAAAAAAAAGTAAAGTGTAATTCTCTGTCCTCTGATGTGATCGCACATCAGAGGACAGAGAAATAGGGGGATTCGGGGACCCTACAATACTCACCTGTGTCCCTGGATCCTCTTGCTGCTTCTCCTGGCCGCCGGCAGAAGAAAATGGCGGGCGCATGCCCAGTGCGCCCACCATCTGTCTCCATCTGCCGGACGGCAGGAGAACAGCAGTTGGAGCTAAAATTAGGGTTAGGGTTAGGGTTAGGGGTAGGGTTAGGGGCAGGGGTAGGGTTAGGGTTAGGGGTAGGGTTAGGGTTAGGGTTAGGGGTAGGGTTAGGGTTAGGGGTAGGGTTATGTTGTGAATTCTGTGGCTGAATTCACTCCTGTGGTCACAAGTGGTACTGCAGCTTCTGAGCTTCCTCCCTCAGGTGTTCTGGTGAGCTCGTTGGCTGCTTTGTTATTTAACTCCACCTGATTCTGTCTTCCTTGCTCCTTGTCAATGTTCCAGTATTGGACCTGAGCTTCTGGATCTTTCCTGTGGCCTGCTGCTCTGCTTAGATAAGTGCTTCTTTGCTTTTGTTGCTACTTTTTCTGTCCAGCTTGTCTATTCGTTTTTGCTGGAAGCTCTGAGACGCAAAGGGTGCACCGCCGTGCCGTTAGTTCGGCACGGTGGGTCTTTTTGCCCCCTTTGCGTGGTTTTTTGCTTTAGGGTTTTTTGTAGACTGCAAAGTTCTCTTTGCTATCCTCGCTCTATCTAGAATATCGGGCCTCACTTTGCTGAATCTATTTCATCCCTACGTTTGTCTTTTCATCTTGCTAACAGTCATTATATGTGGGGGGCTGCCTTTTCCTTTGGGGTATTTCTCTGAGGCAAGTCAGGCTTGTTTTTCTATCTTCAGGTTAGTCAGCTCCTCAGGCTGTGCCGAGTTGCATAGGTAGTGACAGGCGCAATCCACAGCTGCCATTAGTTGTGTTTAGGATAGGTTCAGGTATTGCGGTCTACAGAGATTCCACATCTCAGAGCTCGTTCTATTGTTTTTGGGTTATTGTCAGATCACTGTATGTGCTCTGATTGCTGGCACACTGTGTCACTGGATTGCCTACATAACAGGGTTAGGGGTAGGGTTAGGGGTAGGGTTAGGGGTAGGGGTAGGGTTAGGGGTAGGGGTAGGGTTAGGGGTAGGGTTAGGTTTTAGGGTTAGGGGTAGGGTTAGGGTTAGGGGTAGGGTTAGGGGTAGGGTTAGGGCTAGGGTTAGGGCTAGGGTTAGGGCTAGGGTTGGGGCTAAATTTAGGGTTACGGTTGGGGCTAAATTTAGGGTTAGGGTTGGGGCTAAATTTAGGGTTAGGCTTCTTTCACACTTACGTCGGTACGGGGCCGTCGCAATGCGTCGGCCCGACATACCGACGCATGTTGTGAAAATTGTGCACAACGTGGGCAGCAGCTGTAGTTTTTCAACGCATCCGCTGCCCAATCTATGTCCTGGGGAGGAGGGGCGGAGTTACGGCCACGCATGCGCAGTCAGAAATGGCGGATGCGACGTACAAAAAAACGTTTCATTGAACGTTTTTTTGTGCCGACGCTCCGCCAAAACACAACTGATCCAGTGCACGACGGACACGACGTGTGGCCATCCGTCACGATCCGTCGGCAATACAAGTCTATGGGCAAAAAACGCATCCTGCGGGCACATTTGCAGGATCCGTTTCTTGTCCAAAACGACGGATTGCGACGGAATGCCAAACGACGCAAGTGTGAAAGTAGCCTTAGGGCTAGGGTTAGGGTTGGGGCTAAAGTTAGGGCTAGGGTTGGGGCTAAAGTTAGGGTTAGAGCTGGGATTAGGATTAGGGTTTGGATTAGGGTTGGTATTAGGGTTAGGGTTGGCATTAGGGTTACGCTTGGGATTAGGGTTAGTTTTGGGATTAGGGTTAAGCTTAGGGTTGTGATTAGGGGTGTATTGGGATTAGGGTTAGGTTTGAGGTTAGGGTTGAGATTAGGATTAGGGGTGTGTTGGATTTAGGGTTTTAATTAGGGTTATGGTTAGGGTTGACATTAGGGTTGTTTTGGGGTAAGGGTTGTGATTATGGTTAGGGTTAGTGATTAGGATTATGGATCAGGTTGGGATTAGGGTTAGGGGTGTGTTGGGGTTAGGGTTGGAGCTAGAATTGGGGGGTTTCCACTGTTTAGGTACATCAGGGGATCTCCAAACACGACAGCCAATTTTGCGCTCAAAAAGTCAAATGGTGCTCCCTCCCTTCTGAGTTCTGCCGTGCGCCCAAACAGTGGGTTACCCCCACATATGGGGCATCAGCGTACTCGGGATAAATTGGACAACAACTTCTGGGGTCCAATTTCTCTTGTTACCCTTGTGAAAATAAAAACTTGGGGGCTACAATATCTTTTTTGTGAAAAAAAAAATATTTTTTATTTTCACGACTCTGCATTCTAAACTTCTGTGAAGCACTTGGGCATTCAAAATTCTCACCACACATCTAGATAAGTTCCTTGGGGGGTCTAGTTTCCAAAATGGGGTCATTTGTGGGGGGTTACTACAGTTTAGGTATATCAGGGGCTCTGCAATCGCAACATAATGCCCACAGACCATTCTATCAAAGTCTGCATTCGAAAAAGGCGCTCCTTCCTTCCGAGCTCTGCCGTGCGCCCAAACAGTGGTTTACCCCCACATATGGGGTACCAGCATACTCAGGACAAATTGTACAACAACTTTTGGGGTCCAATTTCTCTTGTTACCCTTGTGAAAATAAAAACTTGGGGGCTAAAAAATCTTTTTTGTGGAAAAAAATATGTATTTTTTATTTTCACGGCTCTGCATTATAAACTTCTGTGAAGCACTTGGGCATTCAAGGTTCTCACCACACATCTAGATAAGTTCCATGGGGGGTCTAGTTTCCAAAATGGGGTCACTTGTGGGGGATTTCTACTGTTTAGGCACATCAGGGGCTCTCCAAACGCGACATGGCGTCCGATCTCAATTCCAGCCAATTCTACATTGAAAAAGTAAAACGGCACTCTTTCTCTTCCAAGCTCTGCGGTGCGCCCAAACAGTGGTTTACCCCCACATATTGGGTATCGACGTACTCAGGAGAAATTGCACAACAACTTTAGTGGTCTAATTTCTCCTGTTACCCTTGTGAAAATAAAAATGTGTGGGCAAAATGATCATTTTTGTAGAAAAAATGCGATTTTTTTTTCACGGCTCTACGTTATAAACTTCTGTGAAGCACATGGGGGTTCAAAGTGCTTGCCACACATCTAGATAAGTTCCTTAAGGGGTCTAGTTTCCAAAATGGTGTCACTTGTGGGGGTTTCCACTGTTTAGGCACATCAGAGGCTCTCCAAACGCGACATGGCGTCCAATCTCAATTCCAGCCAATTCTACATTGAAAAAGTAAAACGGCGCTCCTTCACTTCCAAGCTCTGCGGTGCCCCCAAACAGTGGTTTACCCTCACATATGGGGTATCGACGTATTCAGGAGAAATCGCACAACAACTTTTGTGGTCTAATTTCTCCTGTTACCCTTGTGAAAATAAGAATTTGTGGGCGAAAAGATCATTTTTGTGTAAACAAAAGCGATTTTTTTATTTTCACGGCTCTACGTTATAAACTTCTGTGAAGCACTTGGGGGTTCAAAGTGCTCACCACACATCTAGATAAGTTCCTTAAGGGGTCTAGTTTCCAAAATGGTGTCACTTGTGGGGGGTTTCCACTGTTTAGGCACATCAGGGGCTCTCCAAACGCGACATGGCGTCCAATCTCAATTCCAGCCAATTCTACATTGAAAAAGTAAAACGGCACTCCTTCTCTTCCAAGCTCTGCGGTGCGCCCTAACAGTGGTTTACCCCCACATATTGGGTATCAGCGTACTCAGGAGAAATTGCACAACAACTTTTGTGGTCTAATTTCTCCTGTTACCCTTGTGAAAATAAAAATTTGTGGGCAAAAAAATCATTTTTGTAGAAAAAATGCGATTTTTTTTTTTCACGGCTCTATGTTATAAACTTCTGTGAAGCACATGGGGGTTCAAAGTGCTCGCCACACATCTAGATAAGTTCCTTAAGGGGTCTAGTTTCCAAAATGGTGTCACTTGTGGGGGTTTCCACTGTTTAGGCACATCAGAGGCTCTCCAAACGCGACATGGCGTCCAATCTCAATTCCAGCCAATTCTACATTGAAAAAGTAAAACGGCGCTCCTTCACTTCCAAGCTCTGCGGTGCGCCCAAACAGTGGTTTACTCTCACATATGGGGTATCGACGTATTCAGGAGAACTCGCACAACAACTTTTGTGGTCTAATTTCTCCTGTTACCCTTGTGAAAATAAGAATTTGTGGGCGAAAAGATCATTTTTGTGTAAACAAAAGCGATTTTTTTATTTTCACGGCTCTACGTTATAAACTTCTGTGAAGCACTTGGGGGTTCAAAGTGCTCACCACACATCTAGATAAGTTCCTTAAGGGGTCTAGTTTCCAAAATGGTGTCACTTGTTGGGAGTTTCCACTGTTTATGCACATCAGGGGCTCTCTAAACGTGACATGGCGTCCGATCTCAATTCCAGCCAATTCTGCATTGAAAAAGTCAAACGGCGCTCCTTCACTTCTATGTTCTGCGGTGCACCCAAAAAGTGGTTTACCCCCACATATGGGGTATTGGCGTATTCAGGAGAAATTGCATAACAAAATTTATGGTTACATTTCTGTTTTTACACTTGTGAAAATAAAAAAAATGGTTCTGAATTAAGATGTTTGCAAAAAAAAGTTAAATGTTCATTTTTTCCTTCCACATTGTTTCAGTTCCTGTGAAGCACGTAAAGGGTTAATAAACTTCTTGAATGTGGTTTTGAGAACCTTGAGGGGTGTAGTTTTTAGAATGTTGTCACATTTCTTTATTTTCTATCATATAGACCCCTCAAAATGACTTCAAATGTGATGTGGTCCCTAAAAAAAAATGGCATTGTAAAAATGAGAAATTGCTGGTTAACTTTTAACCCTTATAACTCCCTAACAAACAAAAATTTTGGTTCCAAAATTGTGCTGATGTAAAGTAGACATGTGGGAAATGTTATTTATTAACTATTTTTCGTGACATATCTCTCTGATTTAAGGGCATAAAAATACAAAGTTTGAAAATTGCAAAATTTTAAAAATTTTCGCCATATTTCCATTTTTTTCATAAATAATCGCAAGTAATATCGAAGAAATGTTACCACTAACATGAAGTACAATATGTCACGAAAAAATAATCTCAGAATCAGCGGGATCCGTTGAAGCGTTCCAGAGTTATAACCTCATAAAGTGACAGTGGTCAGAATTGCAAAAATTGGCTTGGTCATTAAGTACCAAATTGGCTCTGTCACTAAGGGGTTAAGAAATTCATTATTATAGAAACAAGCAGGTGTTCCAAGTTAAATTCCCTCCTTGGACTTTCTGCAGGCCTAAATTTGCATTGTTTCATCTGCCTCAATATGATGCATGAGAGAAGTAACTGAAAAACACTCAAATGTGTTCTTATTCCTAAGACATCTGTCCAAATGTACTGCCAGAAACATGGCCTCTTCGGGAACAATGGGGATAGACTATAACCCATCATGTCTTGTATCTGGCTAGAAAAACTGTGGCAGGGTCATTACAGAAGGTTTCCACTGCCAGCGTCTGAACTGAGAGCAGTAGTCCTCCACTTTATGACTTCCCTGAACCAACCTGCGGATCACTTATTCAGCAATAGCAACTCTATTGTGGTCATCATAAATGAGCCCAGGGCTGCCACTAGAAATTTCGGGGCCCCATACTGGCAAAATTTTCGGGGCCCCCTTAAGACTCCGCCCAGGCTCCACCCCAGCCCCGCCTCCACCCCAGCCCCGCCTCCACGCTCCACCCCTCGAACTGTCCACAATCCCACCGTTCTCTCTTGGAAAAACTACACTTCTCACCTATCACACATTAACAGTTCCCATCACCAGATCACACATATAGCTGCAGCTTTTGTTTTGGCCAAAAGATTTTTTAAGCCGCCACCATAACACGGTGGACACTTTTGGCCAGGCCCTACTCTACTGTAACCTATTAAATATTTGTTAAAATATGCAATACAATTTAGGTATATTTTAATTTATTTTTCAATTTTTTAAATGACCAATAATATCACATACAAAGAACAAATACCACAGCACTATGACCAGATGACATATTACCACCACAGTGATCAAATACCGCTACACCATGACCAGATGACATATTACCACCACAGTGATCGAATAATATCACATACAAAGAACAAATACCGCTACACCATGACCAGACCGCATATTACCACCATATAGTGACTGAATACTACAATTCTGATCAGTAATAAAAAAAAGAACCATACTATCACCATAAGTGCCATTATACACAGGAGAACTGTACTTAGTATGCAGTGTCTGTGTACAGATAATACAGTGATCACTAGTGAAATTATACACAGGAGCTCTGTATGCAGTGTATAGTGTCAGTGTATAGGTAACACACTGACTCACCAGTGACGTCTCTAGGTGAAGTCCTTCATCTTTCATCCAGCACAGACCGCCATCATTTCATCCAGCCAGGACTCGTTTCTGCAGGAAATAACAGTTATCTCGAGCTCTGCTTGTAGAATACATTACTTAATTTTTCCAACTTCTACATTACACCACATGAAGAAAAAGAGGCAACATGGTATCACTCTACACAGTAACAGGACCGCCCCCTCATTTAAAACAGTATCCTCAAAAAATAAAATAAATACATCACTGAAGTAATAATATCCCTAAATTAGTCCCTATGGTAATAATATTCCCCATCCTGGCCAATGTGTGTCTCATTCCTGGCGTCAGCCATATGTTCTCCCATCCTGCCCTCATGAAAATCCATTCTGCCCCATATGATCTCCCCATCCTGACCCATTTGTCTCCATCATATCCATCCTGCCCCATGATCCTGCAAGATCTGTCTCCAATTCTGCCCCCAGTGTCTCCAATTCTGCCCCCAGTGTCTCCAATCATGCCCCCATGTCTCCAATCATGCCTCCTGTGTCTCCATTCTGCCCCATCTGTCTCCAATCCTTCCCCCATCTGTCTCCAGTCATGCCCCCATGTCTTTCATCATACCCCGTATCTCCATTCTGCCCGTGTCCAGCATTCTGCCCCTGTGTCCAGCATTCTGCCCCTGTGTCCAACATTCTGCCCCTGTGTCCAGCATTCTGCCCCTGTGTCCAGCATTCTTCCCCAGCGTGTCCAGCATTCTGCCCCAGCGTGTCCAGCATTCTGCCCCAGCGTGTCCAGCATTCTTCCCCAGGGTGTCCAGCATTCTTCCCCAGCGTGTCCAGCATTCTTCCCCAGCGTGTCCAGCATTCTGCCCCAGCGTGTCCAGCATTCTGCCCCAGCGTGTCCAGCATTCTGCCCCAGCGTGTCCAGCATTCTGCCCCAGCGTGTCCAGCATTCTGCCCCAGCGTGTCCAGCATACTGCCCCTGTGTCCAGCATACTGCCCCTGTGTCCAGCATACTGCCCCTGTGTCCAGCATACTGCCCCTGTGTCCAGCATAATGCCCCTGTGTCCAGCATAATGCCCCTGTCTGTGTCCAGCTTTCTGCCCCTGTGTCCAGCATACTGCCCCTGTGTCCAGCATTCTGCCCCTGTGTCCAGCATTCTGCCCCTGTGTCCAGCATTCTGCCCCTGTGTCCAGCTTTCTGCCCCTTTGTCCAGCATAATGCCCCTGTGTCCAGAATACTGCCCCTTTGTCCAGCATTCTGCCCGTGTCCAGCATAATGCCCCTGTGTCCAGCATTCTGCCCCTGTGTCCAGCATAATGCCCCTGTCTGTGTCCAGCTTTCTGCCCCTTTGTCCAGCATTCTGCCCCCGTGTCCAGCATCTCCTCTGCCCCTGTGTCCAGCTTTCTGCCCCTTTGTCCAGCATTTTGCCCCTGTGTCCAGCATATCCTCTGCCCCCTGCGTGCCCAGCATTCTGCCCCCGTGCCCAGCATTCTGCCCCCGTGTCCAGCATAGTACCCCAGGCCCCCTCCCCTGGATCGCCGCTACCAAAAAAAAAAAAATACTTCTTACCTGGCTGTGTGCTCCTGCGGCGGGCGAAGCTCCTCCACGCAGATGAAGGACGCACTCGCCGGCGGCTGACGATGACGTCAGACGCCGGCGACGTGCGACTGCGCACTGCGGCCGCTCAAGTCAGCTGCCAGCCTCCGACTGGCTGGCGGCGACTGTTAACTATTGACATGCAGGCACGGGCCCGCACGTCAATAGTGTGCCGCACAAGGGCGTAGCTAGAGCTTTTGCCACCCGGAGCTGTTCCCGAGTTTGGCGCCCTGTATTTTATGTGTGGCACAGTGTGAGTACAGAGCTGGTGATGTGTGTAATAGAAGATCATTCTGAAACTTGTATTATTATTTGTTCTGGAATTCCTCTGTAATGCCTCTGTAATGTTTATGATCTCTGTTTGCTGTCAGTGACCTGGAGCCTTCCCGGTGTAATGGTAATCACAGCAAAGAGATTAGTACAATTCTATCTACCTTGTACTGTCCATTGTGTGCGGAATACTGCTGTGCTTCATAAAAGCCGCACCTCGCCAGATATAAGACAAGCCCGCGGGGCGCGGACATTGGCGACAATCCACATTTCAGCAGAGCCACTAACATAAAACCTCACAAGTTTGGTGTCGATCCGCCCCGTGAATCGGGCTATCGGCTTATTTCTACAGCACAAAGAGGAACGTAACGAAACAAGGGAGGAGACATTGCTTTTTCACCAATTCATCGCTCGCACTTGGGAATTTTATGCATATTATACGGGAAAGTGCAAGGAAAAAAAAATACAAATTATCCCTCAAAAACAAAAGTCTGCATTGTTTTGGAAGAAAGGGACAACTGCAAGAGCAAAACTAGCCTCTGTCCTTAAAGATCCTGCATAAAACCTAGTGCAACAAGTCACATGCAGCGCCGGGCCGGCTCCTCACCTGGATCGCCCGGTACAGCCCGTAAGTCATGGCCTCATTGAAGCTCTCGGTGTGAGCCCTGGTCAGGTCCTGCAGCGGCGGGTGCTGCTGACGTCCAGGCTTTCCATAGCTGGGGTCAGTCAGCTTCTTCAGACTGGGCTGGCTGGGCAGTGTGAGCCACTTCTGGGCCGCCTCCATAGCGTGCAGTGATGGCGCTGTACAGCCCGGACTACAGGCAGCACATGTGCAGGAAGATGGGGGACAGTATTCACAGGTGCGCCCTGTGCTTCCACTAGAGGCGGCAATGTCATCACTTCCGCCTCCCGGAGCTGCGGCCATTTTGTTGGAGACCCGGATGACTGGTGGAGGGCTGCACAGCACTTACACCCGGCTTCTTCCTGATGCCCTGCAGTCTGTCACTCTGTGACCCACCCCCCGCATTGTGCCGCCCGGGGCGGCCCGCCCACCGGCCCGCCCCCTCTTCCTACGCCACTGGTGCCGCAGCGCCTGCAGGGGGGCCCGGTGAGCAGATGAGACGGGGCCCGATGCAGGCCCCCTCTGCCCACCGGGCCCCATACGCCAGTCATGGCTGTCATGCCCTGATGGCGGCCCTGAATGAGCCCATAGGAGAGAAAAAAGTGTCAACTGAGGAAAACACTGTAAAATCCTCACGCAGAAAAAATGCCCAAAGCTGAGGATCTCCACTGAACAACGACAGAACAATACTCACGTGTTGACTGTCTCTCTCTGGATGAGGCAAGACAGAGAGGAAAATACAACTTACATGAAGAAATATTTTTCTCAGTAATGAAAAAATGTGTTCATTAATAAAGATTTGAACTGAGAGTGAAATATTAGTCGTCGCAGGGAAAGAAGCAGATTTCTGATAAAATATGCTGTAAAGCTACTATTGATTTGTGAAATCAAATTTAAAACAACAATTACTCTTTAAATCACGGCAGTAGCATAGCTAATGGGGTCACAGAGGGGGTCACAGAGGGGGCCATCGCCCCGGGCCCCGTGCTCTGAGGGGGCCCACCCGGAGTTACGCTACTGTAACTGTATCGGTGTGTCAACAGCACGCCGATACAGTTACATTCTGTGGTCGAGCAGGGAGTATCGATCTCCCTGCTCTGCTGCTGGCCACTATGGGGCCACTCAGCAGCTGGTGGGGCCCGGTGCCAGCAGTGGGCCCCCCGCCTGTCATTGCAGGTTCAGCTGTATCGGCTATATGCCTATACAGCTGACCACATTGATGAAAGAAGGAGCTTTATTATTATTATTATTTATTATTATTATAGCGCCATTTATTCCATGGCGCTTCACATGTGAGGAGGGGTATACATAATAAAAACAAGTACAATACAAGTCACAGCTGGTACAGGAGGAGAGAGGACCCTGCCTGCGGGGGCTCACAATCTACAAGAGATGGGTGAGAATACAGAGTCTGCCTATGAGGGGGTGGCATTATACTACAGGGTCTGCCTATCGGGGGGTCTGCCTTATATTACAGAGTCTGCCTATGTGGGCGGTCTGCCTTATACTACAGAGTCTGTCTATATGGAGGCTGCTTCCTTATACCACAGAGTCTGCTTATGGGGGCTGCCTTATACTACAGAGTCTGCTTATGGGGGTGGCTGCCTTATAACAGAGTCTGCCTATGTGGGGCTGCCTTATACTACAGAGTCTGCCTATGGGCGGGGTCTGCCTTATTCTACAGAGTCTGCCTATGAGGGGGTGGCCTTATACTAGAGTCTGCCTATAAAGACACGCCCCGGAAGAAAAACATATCGAAACGCGCATAGGGGTTTCTCTGGTCTCATATGTGCTTGCAGAAGTAAATATATTTAAAATATTATATATCATACTTTCCATTTATTGGCCAATACTGCACACGCTAATTGCGTAGGGGTGCTAAGTGCACACGCCAATTGTGTAGGGGTCCTATATTTAGACCTTAGAAACAAATTAGTTACAAACTGGTAGAACTACGGTACCTATGCTTCATCTATCCTGCTAATAATGTATATAATAAGTGTGTAGGAGTCCTATACTTTTATTTTAGTAACAGATTATTTATAAACTAATAAAATTGTTAATTAGCATATGGGTATCACCTTAGCCAGTTCTACTCATAAACTTATGCACATTGGCATTTTTGGGAAATTAAAATTTAAGCAGATTTATTTACCCTGAAGACTAGGGTTCAGCGACCTTGACCTTTTTAGAGTCGAGTCGGGTTTCACGAAACCCGACTATCTCAAAAGTCGAGTCGAGTGCAATCGGCCGATTATCGCGAAAAGTCGGGGATCTACCGAAACACGAAACCCAATGCAAGTCAATGGGGGAGCATAGTCGGCAGTGAGTAGAGGCCAGGAAAACATGTACAGAGCCCATGTTAATGGCAAAAACATCCATTCTTGTTACTGAAGCTTGTCAATCTTAAATTAGCTTATAATAATTGTAAGGCATTTGAAATTGGGGGTCATTTGGCTAAAGTTGTGGGGGGTAGGGCTGGTTCAAGAATCTAGTGTGCCCAGTAAATCTGGACCACGTCACAGCAGTGGAGCAGGGAGAGGTAAGTATTTCAACTTTGCAAGTGCTGTGATCCTGAGCAAGCAGGGGGGGCCCACTCGTTGGCATTGGCACTGGCACAGGGCCCCTCAAAGTACAGCGGTGTGTTTGCACGGCGGGGGCGCCTCCCACCGGCAGCAACACTTTTGTGTACTATGAGGGGCCCTGTGCCAGTGACGTCGCCAACGAGTATTCCTCCCCCCACCTGATGAAGGAACCTGCACCTTCATCTGCACCTTCCTCTTTGTCCCCATGTAAGGTGGTATGGTATGCGGGAAGGGGGACCTGACTTTCAGCAGGGTCACAATCTTGCAGTGTAGCGTGCACGGGGAATGTTGCATTATGGGTCAATGTACCAGCAGACTCATCTATCACTGGCTGGGCAATGGGCAGGATGAGGGGGAAACAGATATGGGCCCAAAGAATAAAGTGGGCTAAATGCAGTTCAAAACTGGTAACAGGACTAACCAGGGGGCATTGTTTTGTTCAGTGGAGGACAACTGGAATGAGAGGCTGACACAGAGAGTAGGCCCAAATCAGTAAGTATTCTAAATGCAGTTCAAAATTGGCAACAGTAGTAAACCGGCGGCACAGCTTTGTTCACTGTAGGAGAACAGCAAGGAGCGGCAGACACAGATAGAAGGCCCGAACCCAACTAGTAGGCCTAATGCAGTGTTGTTTTCAACAACTACTAAACGAGAGCCACAAGATCGAAGCAATGGAGAGGAAACCTGGGGAACACCTTGGAGTGGAACACACCGTCTCTACACCCCAGACCCAACTTGTAGGCCGAATGCAGTGTTGTTTTCAACAACTACTAAACGAGAGCCAGAAGATCGAAGCAATGGAGAGGCAACCCGGGGAACACCTTGGAGTGGAACACACCGTCTCTACACCCCAGACCCAACTTGTAGGCCGAATGCAGTGTTGTTTTCAACAACTACTAAACGAGAGCCAGAAGATTGAAGCAATGGAGAGGCAACCTGGGGAACACCTTGGAGCGGAAGACACCGTCTCTACACTCCAGACCCAACTTGTAGGCCGAATGCAGTATTGTTTTCAACAACTACTAAACAAGAGCTTTAAGATTGAAGCAACGGAGAGGCAACCTGGAGAACACCTTGAAGCGGAAGACACCGTCTCTACACCCCAGACCCAACTTGTAGGCCGAAAGCAGTGTTGTTTTCAACAACTACTTAAGAAAAGCCAGAAGATCGAAGCAATGGAGAGGCAACCTGGGGAACACCTTGGAGTGGAACACACCGTCTCTACACCCCAGACCCAACTTGTAGGCCGAATGCAGTGTTGTTTTCAACAACTACTAAACAAGAGCTTTAAGATTGAAGCAATGGAGAGGCAACCTGGGGAACACCTTGGAGTGGAACACACTGTCTCTACACCCCAGACCCAACTTGTAGGCCGAATGCAGTGTTGTTTTCAACAACTACTTAAGAAGAGCTTTAAGATTGAAGCAATGGAGAGGAAACCTGGAGAACACCTTGGAGCGGAAGACACCGTCTCTACAACCCAGACCCAACTTGTAGGCCGAATGCAGTGTTGTTTTCAACAACTACTTAAGAAGAGCCAGAAGATCGAAGCAATGGAGAGGCAACCTGGGGAACACCTTGGAGTGGAACACACCGTCTCTACACCCCAGACCCAACTTGTAGGCCGAATGCAGTGTTGTTTTCAACAACTACTAAACAAGAGCTTTAAGATTGAAGCAATGGAGAGGCAACCTGGGGAACACCTTGGAGTGGAACACACTGTCTCTACACCCCAGACCCAACTTGTAGGCCGAATGCAGTGTTGTTTTCAACAACTACTTAAGAAGAGCTTTAAGATTGAAGCAATGGAGAGGAAACCTGGAGAACACCTTGGAGCGGAAGACACCGTCTCTACAACCCAGACCCAACTTGTAGGCCGAATGCAGTGTTGTTTTCAACAACTACTAAACAAGAGCTTTAAGATTGAAGCAATGGAGAGGCAACCTGGAGAACACCTTGGAGCGAAAGACACCGTCTCTACACCCCAGACCCAACTTGTAGGCCGAATGCAGTGTTGTTTTCAACAACTACTTAAGAAGAGCCAGAAGATCGAAGCAATGGAGAGGCAACCTGGGGAACACCTTGGAGTGGAACACACCGTCTCTACACCCCAGACCCAACTTGTAGGCCGAATGCAGTGTTGTTTTCAACAACTACTAAACGAGAGCCAGAAGATTGAAGCAATGGAGAGGCAACCTGGGGAACACCTTGGAGCGGAAGACACCGTCTCTACACCCCAGACCCAACTTGTAGTCCGAATGCAGTGTTGTTTTCAACAACTACTAAACAAGAGCTTTAAGATTGAAGCAATGGAGAGGCAACCTGGAGAATACCTTGGAGCGGAAGACACCGTCTCTACACCCCAGACCCAACTTGTAGGCCGAATGCAGTGTTGTTTTCAACAACTACTTAAGAAGAGCCAGAAGATCGAAGCAATGGAGAGGCAACCTGGGGAACATCTTGGAGTGGAACACACCGTCTCTACACCCCAGACCCAACTTGTAGGCCGAATGCAGTGTTGTTTTCAACAACTACTAAACGAGAGCTTTAAGATTGAAGCAATGGAGAGGCAACCTGGGGAACACCTTGGAGTGGAACACACCGTCTCTACAGCCCAGACCCAACTTGTAGGCCGAATGCAGTGTTGTTTTCAACAACTACTAAAAAAGAGCTTTAAGAATGAAGCAATGGAGAGGCAACCTGGGGAACACCTTGGAGTGGAACACACCGTCTCTACACCCCAGACCCAACTTGTAGGCCGAATTCAGTGTTGTTTTCAACAACTACTAAACAAGAGCTTTAAGATTGAAGCAATGGAGAGGAAACCTGGGGAACACCTTGGAGCGGCAGACACCGTTAGTAGGCCCTACTGAAGTAGTAGTAGTAGTAGCCCCAATGCAGTTTTCAAATTCCTGTAGGCTGAAAACCAGACTATTGATGCTCAGCTTTTTTAAAAGGAGGACAGCTGTATTGAGTGGCGCAGACAGACACAGGTAGTAGGCCTTAAACACAACATTTGGCTCAATGCAGTTTAAAAAAGGTTACAGGGGTACACAGGCAGCATTGGTCTGTTCAGTGGAGGACAATTTCAATTATGGGCCACAGACAGAGTTTGTATGCCTACTATTAAAAAAAGGATGCTCTATGCAATTTAAAATAGGTTCCAGGGGTACACGGGCAGCAGTGGTCTGGTCAGTGGAGGACTAGTGGAAGGAGGGACCGCAGACAGGCGTAGTAGGCCTAACATAAAAAAATTTGGCTGTAGGCACTTTTAAATTGGTTCCAGGGGTACACGGGCAGCAGTAGACAGGTCACTTGAGGACTAGTGGCAGGAGGGACCGCAGACAGGCGTAGTAGGCCTAACATAACAAAATTTGGCTGTAGGCACTTTTAAATTGGTTCCAGGGGTACACGGGCAGCAGTAGACAGGTCACTGGAGGACTAGTGGAAGGAGGGACCGCAGACAGGCGTAGTAGGCCTAACATAACAAATTTTGACTGTAGGCACTTTTTAATTGGTTCCAGGGGTACACGGGCAGCAGTAGGCAGGTCACTTGAGGACTAGTGGCAGGAGGGACCGCAGACAGGCGTAGTAGGCCTAACATAACAAAATTTGGCTGTAGGCACTTTTAAATTGGTTCCAGGGGTACACGGGCAGCAGTAGACAGGTCACTTGAGGACTAGTGGCAGGAGGGACCGCAGACAGGCGTAGTAGGCCTAACATAACAAAATTTGGCTGTAGGCACTTTTAAATTGGTTCCAGGGGTACATGGGCAGCAGTAGATCGGTCACTGGAGGACTAGTGGAAGGAGGGACCGCAGACAGGCGTAGTAGGCCTAACATAACAAAATTTGGCTGTAGGCACTTTTTAATTGGTTCCAGGGGTACACGGGCAGCAGCAGACAGGTCACTTGAGGACTAGTGGAAGGAGGTACCGCAGACAGGCGTAGTAGGCCTAACATAACAAAATTTGGCTGTAGGCACTTTTAAATTGGTTCCAGGGGTACACGGGCAGCAGTAGACAGGTCACTCGAGGACTAGTGGCAGGAGGGACCGCAGACAGGCGTAGTAGGCCTAACATAACAAAATTTGGCTGTAGGCACTTGCAATTCTCTTGCAGGGGTACGCAGGCAGCATTGGTGTTGTCAGCGGAGGCCGATTGTAATGAGTGTCTGCCAGTTAGTACTCCAAAAAAATAAATAGATGTTAATGTCTCGCATTACAAAAAAACCAAAACACAAAAGGGTGGAATACTTAGGTACAGGGGTGGGCTCCTCTACTGAGTTTTAGACCTAGTAATTTGGCGCTAATTATTTACTGGTGTAAATATAGAACACTGCCCCTGACTATGTTAAGTACCATCATACATGTCAACACATTGGTATTGTCAGTGCCAGGCATTGAATGATGTCAGCGCATAGACTAAACATCGGTGGAACTGTGAGAGATAATTGTGCAAGTGGTAGAGCAATGTTTGAGCTGGGGGGGAACTCTCTTGTGGCCGGCGGTACAGGCCCAGGGCCCCTCATGTTACAACAGTGTGTCTGACGTTGGGTGCGCACCACCACCGCCAGAGACACTTTATTGTACTATGAGGGACCCAGTGGCAGTGCCGTCGACCAAAAGCGGGCACACCCACCTCTTCAGACAAACGGCACTCTCACGGGTGCTTGCGCCAAGTGGCGAGACCAAGGCCCCGTGGGGGGGATTTTGGCCATTTAGGGAGGTGTAAACATGTCGTATGCTGGACAATCAGCTGCTGCAAATTACGCAATTGGAAAAGTCAGTAAGAGTAGTCCACAATCAAGACCTTTTCATAGGAAAACTAGGTGTCAGCCGGGCAAGGTGGGGCAAAAGAATTCGAAATCCAGTTGTGGTTCATCTTAATGAATGTTAGATCATCAACATTTTGGGTAGCCAGACGAGTCCTTTTTTTGGTTAATATTGAACCTGCAGCACTGAATACTCTTTCTGATAGGACACTAGCTGCCGGGCAAGCAAGCTCCTGCAATGCATATTCTGCCAATTCTGGCCAGGTGTCTAATTTGGATGCCCAGTAATCAAATGGGAATGACGGTTGAGGGAGAACATCGATAAGGGATGAAAAATAGTTAGTAACCATACTGGACAAATGTTGTCTCCTGTCACTTTGAATTGATGCTGCAGTACCTGTCCTGTCTGTGGTCATAGCAAAATCACTCCACAACCTGGTCAGAAAACCCCTCTGTCCAACGCCACTTCTGATTTCTGCACCTCTAACACCTCTGGTCTGCTGGCCCCTGCAGCTCGTGTGAGAACGATCATGGGCGCTGTGTGCTGGGAATGCCTGAAGCAAACGGTCAACAAGAGTTGATTGTTTGGTTGCTAATATTAGTTCCAAGTTCTCATGTGGCATAATATTTTGCAATTTGCCTTTATAGCGAGGATCAAGGAGGCAGGCCAACCAGTAATCGTCATCGTTCATCATTTTAGTAATGCGTGTGTCCCTTTTGAGGATACGTAAGGCATAATCCGCCATGTGGGCCAAAGTTCCAGTTGTCAAATCTGCAGTTGTGCTGGGTTGAGGGGCTGTTTCAGGCAAATCTACGTCACTTGTGTCCCTCAAAAAACCAGAACCCGGCCTTGCCACGCCACCAATTTCCCGTGGCCCCGGAAAAGCTTCCTCATTAAAAAAATACTCATCCCCATCATCCTCCTCTTCCTCCTCCTCCTGTTTGCCCGCTACCTCGTCCTGTTCACTGCCCTGACCAGACAATGGCTGACTGTCATCAAGGCTTTCCTCTTCCTCTGCTGCAGACGCCTGCTCCTTTATGTGCGTCAAACTTTGCATCAGCAGACGCATTAGTGGGATGCTCATGCTTATTATGGCATTGTCTGCACTAACCAGCCGTGTGCATTCCTCATCCTACTGCCTGCCCGTGTATATGTATCCTCCCACAAATACATAACAGCACGCCTCTGTTCACACAGTCTCTGAAGCATGTGCAGTGTTGAGTTCCACCTTGTTGCAACGTCTATGATTAGGTGATGCTGGGGAAGGTTCAAAGACCGCTGATAGGTCTGCATACGGCTGGAGTGTACGGGCGAATGGCGGATATGCGAGCAAAGTCCGCGCACTTTGAGGAGCAGGTCGGATAACTCCGGATAACTTTTCTGGAAGCACTGCACCACCAGGTTTAAGGTGTGAGCCAGGCAAGGAATGTGTTTCAGTTGGGAAAGGGAGATGGCAGCCATGAAATTCCTTCCGTTATCACTCACTACCTTGCCTGCCTCAAGATCTACAATGCCCAGCCACGACTGCGTTTCTTTCTGCAAGAACTCGGACAGAACTTCCGCGGTGTGTCTGTTGTCGCCCAAACACTTCATAGCCAATACAGCCTGCTGACGCTTGCCAGTAGCTGCCCCATAATGGGACAACTGGTGTGCAACTGTGGCAGCTGCGGATGGAGTGGTTGGGCGACTGCGGTCTGTGGACGAGCTCTCGCTTCTGCAGGAGGACGAGGAGGAGGAGGAGGGGGTGCGAACGGCTACAGCCAACTGTTTCCTAGACCGTGGGCTAGGCAGAACTGTCCCAAAATTGCTGTCCCCTGTGGACCCTGCATCCACCACATTCACCCAGTGTGCCGTGATGGACACGTAACGTCCCTGGCCATGCCTACTGGTCCATGCATCTGTTGTCAGGTGCACCTTTGTACTCACAGATTGCCTGAGTGCATGGACGATGCGCTCTTTAACATGCTGGTGGAGGGCTGGGATGGATTTTCGCGAAAAGAAGTGTCGACTGGGTAGCTCGTAGCGTGGTACAGCGTAGTCCATCAGGGCTTTGAAAGCTTCGCTTTCAACTAACCGGTAGGGCATCATCTCTAACGAGATTAGTCTAGCTATGTGGGCGTTCAAACCCTGTGTACACGGATGCAAGGCTAAGTACTTCCTATTTCTAACCAGAGTCTCATGTAGGGTGAGCTGGACTGGAGAGCTGGAGATCGTGGAACTAGCGGGGGTGCCGGTGGACATGGCAGACTGAGAGACGGTTGGAGACGGTATTGTTGCCGCCGGTGCCCTAGATGCAGTGTTTCCTACTACGATACTGGTGATTCCCTGACCCTGACTGCTTTGGCTTGGCAAAGAAACCTGCACAGATCCTGCAGGTGGTGCGGAAAATGGTGGCCTTACACTGACGGAAGGGATGTAGCGTTGCTGACTAGCTTCATTGGCCGAGGGTGCTACAACCTTAAGGGACGTTTGGTAGTTAGTCCAGGCTTGCAAATGCATGGTGGTTAAATGTCTATGCATGCAACTTGTATTTAGACTTTTCAGATTCTGATCTCTGCTTAAGGTAGTTGAACATTTTTGACAGATGACTTTGTGCTGATCAATTGGATGTTGTTTAAAAAAATGCCAGACTGCACTCTTTCTAGCAACGGATCCCTTTTCAAGCATTGCAGACTGAGCTTTAACCGGATGGCCACGCTGTCCTCCAACAGGTTTTGGATTTGCCACGCGTTTTGTGCCATCTACGGGCCCGGCAGATGGAACCTGTTGCGATGTTGATGCCTGCTGCAGCCCCTCCTCCTCCGCTTCAGAACTACTGCCGCCTGCACCCTGTTCCTCCAATGGCTGCCAATCGGGGTCAACAACTGGGTCATCTATAACCTCCTCTTCTAGCTCGTGTGCAACTTCGTCTGTGTCACCGTGTAAGTCGGTGGTATAGCGTTCGTGACGTGGCAACATAGTCTCATCAGGGTCTGATTCTGGATCAGTACCCTGCAAGGGCAAGGTTGTGGTCTGAGTCAAAGGACCAGCATAGTAGTCTGACTGTGGCTGTGCATCAGTGCACTCCATGTCAGATTCAACTTGTAATGGGCATGGCCTGTTAACTGTTTCACTTTCTAAGCCAGGGACGGTATGTGTAAAGAGCTCCATGGAGTAACCCGTTGTGTCGCCTGCTGCATCCTTCTCTGTTGCTGTTTTTGCTGAAGAGGACAAGGAAGCGACTTGTCCCTGACCGTGAACATCCACTAACGACGCGCTGCTTTTACATTTACCAGTTTCAGAAGAGGAGGCAAAAGAGCTAGAGGCTGAGTCAGCAAGGTAAGCCAAAACTTGCTCTTGCTGCTCCGGCTTTAAAAGCGGCTTTCGTACTCCCAGAAAAGGGAGCGTTCGAGGCCTTGTGTAGCCAGACGACGAACCTGGCTCCACAGCTCGAGACTTAGGTGCTATATTGTTTTTCCCATGACCACCCGATGCTCCACTACCACTACCATCATTACCAGCTGGCAATGAACGCCCACGGCCACGACCTCTTCCACCAGACTTCCTCATTGTTTTAAAAACGTCACCAAACTAACGGTATTTGTTACTGTCAAACAACTTACAAGTAGTGTTGAGCATTCCGATACCGCAAGTATCGGGTATCGGCCGATACTTGCGGTATCGGATTTCCGATACCGAGATCCGATATTTTTGTGATATCGGGTATCGGTATCGAATCAATAGGGATGTGTAAAATAAAGAATTAAAATAAAAAATATTGATATGCTCACCTCTCCGGCGGCCCCTGGACTTCACACTGCTAACCGGGAGGCTTCTTTGTTTAAAAAGCGCGCCTTTCGGACCTGTGAATGACGTCCCGGCTTCTGATTGGCCGCGTGCCGGTCACGTGGGCGGCACGCGGCCAATCAGAAGCCGCGACGTCATTCTCATTCACAAAACTGCTAATTCTAGGAATTGAGGACCTGCGAATGACGTCGCGGCCTCTGATTGGTCGCGTGCCGGTCACATGGGCGGCACGCGACCAATCAGAAGCCGGGACGTCATTCACAGGTCCGAAAGGCGCGCTTTTTAAACAAAGAAGCCTCCCGGTTAGCAGCATGAAGTCCAGGGGCCGCCGGAGAGGTGAGCATATCAATATTTTTTATTTTAATTCTTTATTTTACACATCCCTATGGATCCCAGGGCCTGAAGGAGAGTTTCCTCTCCTTCAGACCCTGGGAACCATGAGAATACCTTCCGATACTTGATGTCCCATTGACTTGTATTGGTATCGGATATCGGTATCGGCGATATCCGATATTTTTCGGGTATCGGCCGATACTATCCGATACCGATACTTTCAAGTATCGGACGGTATCGCTCAACACTACTTACAAGGTGAACTCTAACTTCTGTATGATTTAGATATCCCTTTATAGGTGGGTGAGACGCAAGGAAAATCAGGCACGATGTTACACACTGTTTTCTGTGGCACCAAATGAGAGAGATGCCACACACGCAGGACTGTCACTCAAGCACAAAGGCCAATATTAATCTCCTACTGGTTTTTTTTTTTTTAGGGAGAATTTAGATACCAAATTTTTTTAACAAAAAAACTAGGCTTTCTATGGCCCACTATTTAAGAGAGATGGCACACTCAGGACTGGCAGACAAGCAGAAAGTTAAATATTAATAACCCACTTTTTTTTAATTTTTCTGGGAGAATTTAGATACCAAATTTTTTTAACAAAACAACTTGGCTTTCTAGGGCCCACTATTTAAGAGAGATGGCACACTCAGGACTGGCAGACAAGCAGAAAGGCCAATATTAATCTTCCACAGGTTTTTTTTAATTTTTTCAGGGAGAATTTAGATACGAAATTTAAAAAAAAAAAAAAACTAGGCTTTCTATGGCCCACTATTTAAGACAGACGGCACACTCAGGACTGGCAGACAAGCAGAAAAGCCAATATTAATCTCCCACAGGTTTTTTTTTATTTTTTCAGGGAGAATGTAGATACCAAATTAAAAAAAAATAAAAATAAAAGGCTTTCTATGGCCCACTATTTAAGAGAGATGGCACGCACAGGACTGGCACTCTAGCAGAAATGCCAATCTTAATCTCCCACAACTTATTTTTTTAGGGAGAATTAAAAAAAAAAAAAAAAAGGGACTGTCCTACAATTACTATCTCCCTGCAGTAATCTCAGCCAGGTATGGCAGGCAGCAATAAGAAGGAGTGGACTGCTGCACAAATGAAATAAAAAGTGTGGACAAACAAAAAAGATAGCTGTGCAGAAGGGAAGGAACAACAGGATTTGTGCTTTGAAAAAAGCAGTTGGTTTGCACAGCGGCGTACACACAGCAATGCAGCTATCAGGGAGCCTTCTAGGGCAGCCCTATGAGCTACTTCGCTGAGGAAAAAAAATGTAGCTTCCACTGTCCCTGCAAACAAAAGGTGGTGTTGGATAGTGGAAATCGCTACAGCACAAGCGGTTTGGTGGTTAATGGACCCTGCCTAACGCTATCCCTGCTTCTGACGAAGCGGCAGCAACCTCTCCCTATGCTCAGATCAGCAGCAGTAAGATGGCGGTCGGCGGGAACGCCTCTTTATAGCCCCTGTGACGCCGCAGACAGCAAGCCAATCACTGCAATGCCCTTCTCTAAGATGGTGGGGACCAGGACCTATGTCATCACGCTGCCCACACTCTGCGTCCACCTTCATTGACTGAGAAATGGCGCTTTTCGCGTCATTGAAACGCGACTTTGGCGCGAAAGTCGCGTATTGCATGGCCGACCCCACACAGGGATCGGGTCGGGTTTCGTGAAACCCGACTGTGCCAAAAGTCGGCGACTTTTGAAAATGAACGATCCGTTTCGCTCAACCCTACTGAAGACTTATGTAAATCCTGTTTTTTATAAGATGATCTGACTTGGAACAAGTTATTTAATATATAAAACTGGCTGTCAGTAATTTAGGATTGTCTACTTCGCATATATGACCAGCTTGTTTGGATTGGAGGTACTTACACATGTATGTAATTATGGATGTCAAAGAAATTAAATAATTTTATTCATTGATTACAAATAAACTTTATATGTTTTGAATTAAACATTCTGTGGCCTGTATAATATTTTGGGGGGCCTTATGTAATATCTGCCTATAAAGGGTCTGTCTTATACTACAGAGTCTGCCTATGGGGCGGTCTGCCTTATATATACAGAGTCTGCCTATGCGGGGACTGCCTTATACTGCAGAGTCTGCCTATGGGGGGCTGCATTGTACAACAGAGTCTACCTATGGGGTGCTGCCTTATACTACAGAATCTGCCTTTGGGGGGCTGCCTTATACTACAGAGTCTGCTTATGGGGTGGCTGCCTTATTACAGAGTCTGCCTATGGGGGGCTGCCTTATACTACAGAGTCTGCCTATAGGGGGGTCTGCCTTATACTACAGAGTCTGCCTATGAGGGGGTGGCCTTATACTAGTGTCTGCCTATAGGGGGTCTGCCTTATACTACAGAGTCTGCTTATGGGGGTGGCTGCCTTATTACAGAGTCTGCCTATGGGGGTCTGCCTTATACTACAGAGTCTGCCTATAGGGGGGTCTGCCTTATACTACAGAGTCTGCCTATGAGGGGGCTACCTTATACTACAGAGTTTGCCTAAGGGGGCTTCCTTATACTACAGAATCTGCCTATGGGTGCTGCCTTGTGCTATAGAGTCTGCCTGTGGGGGCTGCTTTGTGCTATACAGTCTGCCTATGGGGACTGCCTTGTGCTATAGAGTCTGCCTATTGGGGCTGCCTTATGCTATAGAGTCTCTGCCTATGGGGTGCATCATACAATATAGAGTAGGCCTATGGGGCGTGCATTATACTATATGAAGGCTTATGGGGAGTGCATTGTACTATATGAAGGCCTACGGGTAGCGCATTATACTATATTGAGGACTATCTGGTGCATTATACTATATGGAGGCTATCTATGGGCCATCATACAGTGTGGAGATAACAGTGAGGGGGTCATCTTACAGTGTTGGAGCAATCAAATAGTTTGGAGGCTACTAAGGGGTCAATATACTGTGTGGGTGGTACTGTACAGTGAGGGAGCATTATACTGTGTATAAGAGAACATCATACTGTTATAGGGGAGCTGTACAGGGGCAGACTTGGGACATTATTAAATGTAAAGTGAGCACTTATTGTTATAGGGGAATTAAGGTTACTGTGACTGTCAAAGAGGCACACAGGACAATATTACTTTCTAGGGGCAAAATATGGGCACTGTTTTCTAGGGCACTTGCAACAAGCATTACTTTATTATAGAGGGTTGCTTTAGAATTTAGAGGGCATAGAGAACCACACAGCAGGAGCAGTAATAGGGACACATACGGCAGCAGCGGCTCAGTATTGGGATATCTGCAGGATGAGGGGTTTGTGCAGGTTGGGAATAGATGGTGATGGGGCTGGAATATGAGAAGTGAAATGTGTCTTTGTTGTATTCTCTGCAGACGAGTCCTGGCTGGAAGAAGTTGTCATGTCGGTCTGGGCCAGATGGAAAAGACGGGAAAAGTGAACAATTCCATTAGAAAGAACGTCAGCGGTAAGTCACCATCTATAACTATGCTGTTATCTCTTATATGTTCTGTAGGAATGGTATCTACCACTGACCATATGGCGGTAATATCCATGTTTATGGTCTTTGTATAGAGATTATCTTCAGTAATAGCGCAGTCATCTGCTGAGGTTCTCCTCCACTATTAGGGTGCATCACCTAGTTGTAATCAAGGTTACCTGGTTAGGGGCCCACTCAAAAGCTTAGCCCCCCCTGGACCAAAACCCTGGCTACGTCTCTGAATCACAGGCATAGTATGTGCTATAACATGTACTGTAGTTAAAAAAATGAGGAGTTAAAGGGAATAGTTAGGATTTCAACTTTGCTAAAGGGAGAATATGTGGTAGAAATAAAAAATAACGTTTTCTTACTTGGTAATTGACCTCTCTGCTCTATTGCTGACACTCCGGCGGCCCTGGCTGTCTGTTTTATTTGTCTTGCAGTGATTGGATACCGAATCCAACATTTTGTATTTGACCACTGCAGTCAATCAGTGGTCTAAAATTGGTGAACCTCGGCCAGAGTAATTGAGTCTTTTGAGCCATGGTAACATGGTGTAAATAGGGTGGATAAGGTTGAAATTATTAGATAAGATGATTTATTCACATTTATTTGACCATATATTATTTAAATAGAATAGTAACAGTTTCACCATATCAGTCAACGTAACCTATCTTTCAAAATACATTTATTTATAAGTCTAAATTACTGAGATAATGTGCGTTTAAATTTTACCATAATATAGTATTACTGTGTAGAAATAAAAGTTAGAAAAATTAATTTTAATATGCTTGGTTACCCACTATCAGGCTGAAGTTTTCATTAGTAATTACTATATTTTTTATTCTCATTTTTCTAACCACATTAAACTCAATCATTTATTCCGAAAGGTAGTTATTAAAACAACTGAAGTCTGGTCTGGTAAGTTCCCAAACCTTTTAAAACTGCTATTGATTTTGGCAATATATTTGAAGAAGAATAATGAGTAAAACTTCCCAATTCCCAAAACAAAAACCCCTCAACAACTTGTAGATCTTTCATTGTGTGCATTTAAATCCTATGATTTTAATAATAAGGAAGCATGTACTGTATTTCTCGACCAGATTCAAATATTTAAAGATTTGTTTCTTACAGGGAATCTGCCAGCAGGTTTTTGGTCTGTAATTTGACAGCAGCATCATGTAGGGACAAGGACCCTGATTCCAGTGATGTATGAATCAGCTTACTTGGTGCAGCAGTTGGGATAGAGGGAGGGTATGTTCACACGTCAGGATTTTTTCCTGACATAATCCTGAGAATTCTGCCAGAAATCCGCGTGCTTTTTTCGCGTGGATTTCTCGCGGAATTTGCGCGCTTTTTGCGCGGATTTTTTGCGTTTTTTTTTTAAATTTTCCGGAATGTCCTTTTTGATAGGAAATCCGCAAAAAATCCGCAAAAAGATAGAGCATGTCTGGATTTTTTTGTGGAAAAAAACGCTAACATCTGCACAAAAAATGCAGAATGCATTCTAAATAATAGGATGCAGAATGTTAGCGTTTTTTTAGCGGATTTATAGCGTTTTTATGGCGAAAATCCGCAAAAAAAAACGCTAAAAATCCGGACGTGTGCACATACCCTGACAGGTTTCTCTGCTGCAGATCTAGCAGACCTCAGCTGTTGAGCTGTGTATGACCTCACACACACCACAACTTTCTGTGTACATTGTATATTAACAGAAGACGCTAATAATAATAATAATAATAATTTTATTAATATAGCGCCAACATATTCTGCAGCACTTTACATTATAGAGGGGACTTGTACAGACAATACACATTACACCATAACAATAATCACAGTTCAAAACAGATACCAGGAGGAGTGAGGGCCCTGCTCGCAAGCTTACAATCTATGAGGAAAAGGGGAGACACGAGAGGTGGATGGTAACAATAGCTTTCGTTGTTCTGATCAGCCATAGTGTAAGGATCGGGTGTTCATGTAAACCTGCATGAGCCAGCTAATAGCCTAAGTATGTAACAGTACAGATGAGTCGCCCGCCTGGGCAGTGGGGATACTCGGTACCAGGTCCGGTCGCACTTAAAGGGGATGTCACGGTGGCTGTGACCCGGTCCGTGGCCCTGGGCATTCAATTAAAAGGGGAAAGGTCTTTTAAAGGGATTTGTATTAAAGTTTGTGTTCGTGATGCCACCTGTGGTTCTCGGTTAGCGGGGAGCAACGCTGTTTAAAGGGGTCCTCTGGGATGATGTTACTGCAGCAAGATGGTGATGCTTCCCCCAGGTGAAGCAGGGTCCACAGGGTTCCCGGTGTGCTGGGCAGAGATGATGTATGCCGTCAAATAAGCGGAGGACACAGAGTTGTAACATCTTTACCTGGTTTACTGATTGTAAGCAGTCCACAGTCCAGGGTACCAGGAACAGGTGGTGATGTGGTCTGGCCAGCCTGGAGGCAAAGGTAGATTCCTCTCCCAGGTGAGGACCGTAAGCCTTCCTACTTGCGCTAGTATGCGAGGTCCCTGCTGCTTGTAGCTTGCTGGCAAAGTCCTCTCTCTCCTGTCCTGGGAGAGTTACCTGTATGATGGGTAGTGTGAGCCTTTTTATAGGGTCTCTATCACGACCCGGGCTCTTAGTGTACTGCTGCACTTTCACGTGTGGGTGCGGGCAAATAACATAAAGTCCTCTTCCCTCCGGTTCTGCCATGTGACCTGGAGTACAACACGACCTCGTGTGCCGATTCCTGCGCTTCGGCTCTGAGGGTGCCCGATCACAGATCCCCATTGATCCCCTTTACTTCTCTTGTGCTTCTTTCCTCTGATGCTTCACTACATTCAACCCCTTGGGTTCACTTCCTTTTCTGAAGCTGCAGCTCAGTCTTGGCTGCACGGCTCTGCTATCTGATCTCCACTCCTCTCTCTTCACTGTCTGCTCCAAACTAATCTAACTCCTCCTCCGGACCAGAACACTTAAAGCTGGGGAAGCTTCCCTGAATCCGGGTTCAGCGCTCCCCCTTCTGACCTGGATTCAGAATGTGTTGTATGTAGGTCCTTACCTGGTAAAGAGAATCCTCCTTGCATCCAAGCATGATATTGCCCTCCCCGAAAGGAAGGCAACATCACTGTAACAACCGGTTACCTGGGGTGTTACATAGACACAGAGGGCTAATTAACTGCCTAAAGTGTATGAGAACATGATGCGAGGAACCTGATGTAATGGTGAAGGCTGGGTTGGACTAAAATGCAAGAGACAACAAGTCTTCTAGTGACAATCTCCTTCGGATAAATCATTGATTGCATTGAAACAGCAAAACACAGCCCAGTAAGTGAGACATCACTGCAATCAGGGTCTCTGCCTGTAATGTGGCTTATCAAGCAAAAAACTTGTTAAAATGTAACTTTTAATCATTAATTTCTTTCAAAACAATCTCCAGAGAAAATTGAAATGAGAAAATTAGCCCCCAATACATAATACAAGGGTGGAAAATAAAGACTAAAAATGGAAGTTGCACACTTTGGAAAAAGTACAACCAAATGTTGAGGTACGCCAAGTCCCCTATTTTAGTGTATGCAACACGTTTGGAGAAAAGGAAAGAGAGTGGACCCCCTGGACCGTGGAAAAGACCTACCCTTGGGCGAGCGGACCTAATGGACACCGACCCCTATACAGAGATCGTCAGGGGCAAGCCCAGAGGTCACTAAACCACAGTGGCCGTACCAAGAGGGGCGGCTCAGAAGAGAGGAAGACCAGGACTGAGGGGAAAACCAAAGGAGGTTGCAGAACAGTGGACGGGAAACCAGGAAGGCAGGACCGAACCGAAGGACCAGGAAGACGGACGTCTGACCGGAATGGCAGGAGAGCAGGGGGAGGAGAAGACTGCGGGAAAAAGAAAGAATTAAAGAAGGCACGGGAGGAACGGCAATAAGTAGCAGGGAAGCTAAATGAATAAGACAACATAGGAGAGAAGTTGGCAAGACGTAGGCAAAGGGCACGGACTTTCACAGCTCAGGAATGCCAGACTCAGAGCACAGGAAGAGCGAATGGGCCAGACGCACAAGCAGAAGCTATGTGAAAATCAGGCACCGCCAAGCAGGAAGGACAGCCTCTTATAGCAGAAGTCTTACCCGGATTGGCTGTAGGATATCACCGGATCTAGCGTTCCAGGGAAGGAGGAATGGGAGAAGTACGCATGCACCCTTTGAGAAACAAAGAGCGCCTGAGCAAACACCAGACCCCCCTAGCAGAGCGAGATACCGGAAGCAGGGAGGAGGCGAACTGAGGACAAGTGCGCCGGGACCCAGAAGAGGAGCAGCAGGGATGCGCAGTGGTAGGAGAAACAGACACCGCAACGTCAGAGGAGAAGCCAGCGCACCAGGACCCAGAAGTGAAGCGGCGGGGACGAGCAGCAGGAACGGTAACAGTACTCCCTTCCTTACAACTCCCCCACTCAGACTGGAAATAAATTTGTTTAGGATACGAGGAGCATTGATATTTTCTAAAGGTTCTCAGGACCTCTCCTCGGGACCAAAACCCTTCCAATCAATTAAGAAAAAATCTTTTCCACGAACCTTTTTCAGAGCTACAATATCTTTCACTTCAAATATGTTATCAGCACAGACAGGTTGAGAAGAGGTACTAGAGGAAGGATGGAAGCGGTTAAAGACAGCGGGTCTGAGCAGAGACACATGGAAGGTATTGGGAATACGGAGCAAGGTAGGCAACTTCAGCTTGTAGGCGACATCGTTGACTCGCCTCAGAATCTCAAAGGGACCAATGTAGCGTGGACCAAGTTTGTAAGATGGTATCTTGAGTCTGATGAATTTGGAAGAAAGCCAGACTTTGTCACCAGACATAAAAGGAGGAGAATCCAAATGCTCTTGTCGGCATGTCTTTTCATTCTCAAAGACGCTTTATTGAGTGCTTCTTTCACTTTGCCCCAAATCATGGAAAACCTCAAAGTTAGAGAGTCGGCTGCTGGTATGCCAGAGGCAGGGGAGACTGGAAGGGGCATACCAGGGTGCTGTCCAAAAACAATGAAAAAAGGAGTCTTTGCAGAGGGTTCACTGGAATGCTTATTGTAAGCAAACGCAGCCCACGGAAGCAGACTGACCCAGTCATCTTGATAGGCATTGGTGAAGTGTCCCAGATAAGCAGCCAAAATCTGATTAGTTCGCTCTGCTTGACCATTAGTTTGGGGGTGGTAAGCGGAAGAGAAATCCAGAGACACCTTC
The DNA here is from genome assembly GCF_032444005.1 of Ranitomeya imitator. NCBI lineage: Eukaryota > Metazoa > Chordata > Amphibia > Anura > Dendrobatidae > Ranitomeya > Ranitomeya imitator. Next base: position 340,711,849 of record NC_091286.1, read on the forward strand.
AAGAGTTTGCATAAGGCCCTCCAAAAATGAGAAGTAAATTGAACTCCTCTGTAGGACACAATGGGCTGAGGGAAGCCATAGAGTCTGAAAATGTTCAAGATGAAAACCTTCGCCAAGTCAGGCGCAGGGGGTAACCCGGGCAGAGAAACAAAATGAGCCATTTTGGAGAACTGATCTACAACTACAAGGATGACTGTACAGCCAGAAGAACTTGGTAGGTCGGTAATGAAATCCATGGCAACATGCTGCCACGGCACAGACGGAACTGGAAGAGGTAGCAGAGTTCCAAAAGGTAACTGTCTGGGAACCTTGTTCTTGGCACTGGAAGGACAAGAGGCAACAAATTCTTTGACGTCCAGACGTAACGTAGGCCACCAATAATATCGAGAGATGAGAAGGAAAGTCTTGTTGAATCCTGCCAATTTTGAAGAGTGGCCCCAACGTAACACCCTCTCTCTGTCACTCTCCAATACAAGGGTTTTACCTGGTGGTGGACAAATCATCCTCAAGGGAGCCACGGAAATGACTTTGGGAGGATCCATGATGTATGCCGGTATTTCCTCTATGTCCATTGGCTGAAATGACCTAGACAGTGTGTCTGCTTTGACATTCCTTTTACCCAGTCGAAAGCATAACTCGAACTCAAAATGGGCAAAGAATAGGGACCATCTGGCCTGTCGAGGATTAAGTCTCTGTGCAGTTTGAAGGTAGGAAAGATTCTTATGGTTGGAGAATATTACAAATGGATGTACGGATCCTTCTAGCAGATACAGTACCTCCACTCCTCTAAAGCCAATTTAATGGCCAGCAACTCGCGATCTCCAATGGTATAGTTCCATTCGGATGCCGAAATGCTTTAGAGTAGAAGCCACAAGGAACCATCTGACCTTCAGAAGTCCATTGAGAGAGCACTGCTCCGGCACCCGTGGAAGATGCATCCACTTCCAGAATGAAAGGTTTGTTAACCTCAGGATGATGCAGGTGGAGCGGTGGAAAAAGACTGCTTTAGGAATTTAAAGGCCCTCTCTGCCTCTGGAGTCCACATTTTCGAGTTGAAACTTTTACGGGTGAGAGAGGAAAGAGGCTGGACCACAGAGGAGAAATGAGATATAAATTGCCTATAATAATTGGCGAATCCGAGAAATCATTGGATGGCCTTCACATTACAGGGTCGTGGCCAATTGACAAAGGCATTCACTTTTTCTGGATCCATTTTAAGGCCGGAATCCGAGATAATGTATCCAAGAAAAGGCAAAGAAGTCTGCTCGAAAAGACATTTCTCATATTTAGCATAAAGGTGATTCTCTCTCAGACGTTGCAGGACCATGCGAACACTTTTTCGATAGGACGGTAGATCTGTCAAAAAAACAAGGATGTCATCCAGGTATACAACTACACAAGAGTAGAGAAGGTCTCGGAAAACATCATTAACGAATTCTTGGAATACTGCGGGGTAATTGCAGAGGCCGAAAGGCATGACCAAATATTCATAGTGGCCGTCCCGGGTGTTAAAGGCGATCTTCCACTCATCACCAGAGCGAATACAGACTAGGTTGTAAGCAATCCGCAGGTCAAGTTTAGTGAAGATACGAGTCAGTCAAAGAGCTCCAGGATGAGAGTTAGAGGATAACTGTTCTTGACTGTGATTTTATTTAACCCTCGGTAGTCAATGCAAGGACGAAGAGTACCGTCCTTCTTCTTAACGAAGAAAAATCCTGCTCCTGGGAGAAGGATTTTCGGATGAATCCTTTGGCCAGAATCTCCTGTATATACTCGGACATAGCCTGTGTCTCCGCAGGCGATAGTGGGTAGATTCTACCTCTTGGCGGTGTGCTACCGGAAAGAAGCTCAATTGGGCAATCGTAGGGACAATGTGGAGGAAGATTCTCGGCCTCCTGTTTGTTGAAGACGTCTGCGAAGGACCAATAAGGAGAAGGTAATCCTACAAGAACAGCAGTGGACTGAGGTGGAATGACTGGGCAAAAGGACTGTAGACACCGTTCCTGACAAGTAGATCCCCAGCAAAGCACATCCCCCGAACGCCAATCAAGGGTAGGCTCATGAGTACGGAGCCATGGTAACCCGACTAATAGGGCATGGGTAAGGTTAGGTAGTACATAAAAAGCAATCCTCTCGCGATGAAGAGCCCCAACTTGTTGCTCAACTTCTGTAGTAACCACGGTGATAGCCTCTTGCAAAGGTCTCCCGTCCACCAATGCAATAAGGCGTGGAGTGTCCAAAGTGAGAACTGGAAGGCAAAGCCTCCGAGCCACCTCAAGACTGACAAAATTACCTGCCGCGCCCGAATCCACATACGCAACTTCGGAAAAACATCTAAAAACTGAGAGGGTCAAAGGTAGAGAGGAAACAGGGAAACCTAGGGAGGCCTCTCTTACCTGTCCTAGGCAGAGGAGTTTTCCAGCCTTTCAGGGCAGCCACGCAGCAAGTGGGAGGCACTTCCGCAGTAAAAACAGAGACCCTGGGTATGTCTCTCCTTACGACGCTGCTCCGCCATCTTAACTTGATCCACTTGCACGGGCTCAGGTGCAGAAGAAGTAGAGGAAGAAGAGAGTTGATGATTACCTGACTGACAAAAGGGAGGCATGAAAAGATTAGGTCTCCTCTCTCTAGCAGACTCACGAGATCGCTCTTGAAAGCATTGATCGATGCGTGTGGCCAAGGATATAAGATCCTCTAGGGACATCCTTAATCCAGCTCGACAGACCCCGCCAGAAAGTGCCTACTAGAGCCTCATTGTTCCACCCCAGTTCAGAGGCCATGGTACGAAAACGAATGGCATACTGAGCTACCAACAGAGAACCCTGATGAAGGTTAAAGAGGGACTCCGTTGTAGAGGCCAAACGTCCAGGTTCGTCAAAAACCCTATGAAAGGTCTCGAGAATATCCTCTAAGTGGGAGAATAAGGGATCATCGCGCTCCCCCAAGAGATTAATCCAGGCCAAAGCCTCCCCCTCGAGATGAGACACAGCAAAAGCCACCTTAGCCTGATCAGTGGGGTACTGTTGGGGAGGGAGCTCAAAGTGGAGACGATATTGAATCAGGAACCCTCTGAAGAGTTTGGGGTCCCCACTAAATCTGGGAGGCTTACCAAGACAAGGTGGTGGATGAGGTGTGGAAGACAAACTGGAATCTTGGGACGGTACCTGAGCGGAGGCTGCAGGAATGGACTGAAAGCTAAACAAACGATCATCAATAGAAGCCATATAATTCAGCATACGAACCTGAGTATCTCACTGCTGAGTAAGCTCCTGCTGAAGGCTGACTACTTGGGCGGCGTTAACCGGATTAGCTGCCTGTAACAAAGTCAAGCGAGACTCCATAGTCTTCATAAAAGACATTATGTGCTGATGATTATTGCGCAAGTGGGCCAACTCCTTCTGGGCTGAGAACGGGGTACCAGCGAGGTCCATGGCCTGATTGTACTGCAACGTGGAGAAAAGGAAAGAGAGTGGACCCTCTGGACCGTGGAAAAGACCTACCCCTGGGCGAGCGGACCTAATGGAGACCGACCCGTATACAGGGACCGTCAGGGGCAGGCCCAGAGGTCACTAAACCACAGTGGCCATACCAAGAGCGGCGGTTCAGAAGAGAAGAAAAAGACAAGGACTGAGGGGAAAAACAAAGGAGGTCGGAGAACAGTGGATGGGAAACCAGGAAGGCAGAACCGAACTGAAGGACCAGGAAGACGGACATCTGACCGGAATGGCAGGAGAGCCGGGGCGGGAGAAGACTGCGGGAAAAAGAAAGAATTAAAGAAGGAACGGCAATTAGTAGCAGGGAACCTAAACGAATAAGACAACATAGAAGAGAACCGCAAGACGTAGGCAAATGGCACAAACTTTCACAGCTCAGGAATGCCAGACTCGGAGCACAGGAAGAGCGAACAGGCCAGACGTACAAGCAGAAGCTATGTGACAATCAGGCACCGCCAAGCAGGAAGGACAGCCTCTGATATCAGAAGTCTTACCTGGATTGGCTGCAGGATATCACCGGATCTAGCGTTCCAGGAAAGGAGGAATGAGAGAGGTATGCATGAGACCTTGGAGAAACCCAGAGCGCCCGCGCAAACACCGAACCTGAAGCAGGGAGGAGGCGAACTGAGGACGAGTTCCCCCGGCACCTGGAAGAGGAGCAGTGGGGATGTGCAGCGGCAGGAGGAGCAGATACTGTTGGTTTGGATGGGCATTTATACCACTGTTATACACCATGGTTACATTCTCGTGAAATAACAGCATGTCTATACCTGACAAATGGAAACCATGATCTGACTATATTGTACATTATAATCGGCCTGTCAGTGTACTTTTTCTGGTATTTACCTTTAATAATTATTGTGGACCCATAACCTCTACCCATGTGGTGGGGGCCTTTTAATTGTTTTTATTGTTGTTGTGTGGTGTTCTCAATAAAAATTATTTTTGTACTTTATTATTGTTATGGTGATCCCATTTGTTCTTATGCATAAACTTTTTTTCTTTATGGTTATACTTTAACTATGTATGCAGAAGGTGATCCGCTTATTTATTAGTGGATGGTGCCCGCTCAGAATTGTGTCTTGGAGGAGGAGCAGACACCGCAACGGGAGAGGAGAAGCTGGCGCGCCGGGACCCGGAACTGAAGCGGCAGGGATGAGCAGCAGGAACGGTAAAAGTGTAGACACTTCACGATAACAGTTTTCTGTCCAGTGAATCAGTGATAAATGGACACCAAACACCTGTGTATTGCACTAGCTCTTCTATATGTATTGTCCCTCACTCGCAGCAGAGGTTGACACCCTATCTTGGATGCAAAATGGCAGCCCTGCTCATTGATGGCTCACCCAAGTGAATTCTAGTAATAGCTACCTTTTCAAGACAGCCAACAGAGGAAACCATTGATCCAGTGCATCACTGTGAATAGTGCATTGTATACATTCATACAGATCACTTCAGATATGTCAACCATAAAGCAGACAGGTGCCAATAAAGAATAGCTAGGATCTAGGGACCAAGCTGTCATCCACTGACCTTTCCCCCGCTGTACTACAGAACACTATAGACTGTCTGTCCGCTGTATAGACTGTATTGTCCTAATCCACTCCCTGCCTTGACTACTGTAATGCACTATTAATTGGCTTCCCCCTCACTCAACAATCCCATCTCCAGTCTATCCTTAATACAACAGCCAGGGTCATCTTTCTGGTTAATCGGTACTGGGACACATCCGCTCTTTGCCAGTCATTGCACTGACTGCCCATTCATTCTAGGATCCAATTAAAACTGCTTGTTCTCACCCACAAAGCTCTGCACAGTGCAACACCCCCTCTACATCTCTTCCCTCATTTCTGTTTATCGGACTACTCGATCGTTACGCTTCGCAAGTTACTTTCATGTAACCTCAGCACTAATCCGTACCTCCCACTCCCAGCTTCAAGCTCAGAGCTTTGTGATGGCCACTCCAAAACATTGCCTTTGTTATACTTAAGCCATTTTGTTACCATCTTAGCAGTATCCTAGCAGGAGTGGACATGTGTATCTACTAATTGCAGGACTCACTGGGGTATATAGCTTTGCAGGATCCTTTAGTCAGTGCCCCAGTTGTTCATTGTTCTTGCAGGATTCACTTCCCTGCTGGTCTCTCCAGTTTGCTGTGCTTTTCTACAAAGATAAGTCCTGGCTTTGTTTTTGCTGTCCATCTGCTGTGGACCTTAAGAGTTCTGTGCATGTTCATGTTTTTGCCATGTCCAGTTTTGTCTGTGAAAGATTTTTTTGCAGCCTGGCTATTTCTCTGGAGATGCAGATATACCCCCCATGTCTTTAGTCAGATGTGGTGATTCGTATCTTCTGTGGTGGATATTTTCTAGCGTTTTTATACTGACCGCATACTACTCTGTTCTTTTCTTTCTTTTTAGCTAGTATGGCCTCCTATGCTAAAATCTGATTTCATATCTGCGTATGTTATTTTCCTCTCCTCTCACAGTCAATATTTGTGGGGGGCTATATATCGTTTGGGGATTTTCTCTGAGGCAAGATAGGTTTCCTGTTTCTGTCTTTAGGGGTAGTTAGATCTTAGGCTGTGCTGAGGGGTCTAGGGAGTGTTAGGTACCCCCCACAGCTACTTCTAGTTGCGCTGCTAGGTTCAGGGTTTGCGGTCAGGGACCACCTTCTCCAGAGTCCGTCCCATGCTGCTCCTAGGCCACCAGATCATAACAGTACAACTGGCCCCTCAAGCCAATAATGAGTTAAACGCATCTCAGAAGAAGGGAAGGAAAGTGCTGATCCATTTATTTTTCTGTAGTCTGTTGTGTCTTTCCTTTCCTTTTTATCTCTGGGTGGCTACGGAATCTAGTATTAACATGAATGTTCAGGAGTTAGTTTCTCGGGTGGATCAGCTTGCTGCTAGGGTACAGGGTATTTCAGATTATATTGTTCAAACTCCTGCCTTAGAACCTAAGATTTCCACTCCTGATTTATTCTTTGGTGACAGATCCAAATTTTTGAGTTTCAAAAATAACTGTAAACTGTTTTTTGCATTAAGACCCCAGTCTTCTGGTGATCCTATTCAGCAGGTTAAAATCATCATATCTGTGCTGCGTGGTGACCCACAGGATTGGGCATTTTCCCTGGAAACTGGCAATCCTACTTTGCTTAATGCTGATTCGTTCTTTCAGGCATTGGGGTTGTTGTATGATGAGCCTAATTCTGTGGATCAGGCTGAGAAACTTTTGTTAGCCCTGTGTCAAGGTCAAGAAGCGGCAGAATCGTATTGCCAGAAATTTAGAAAATGGTCTGTACTGACTAAATGGAATGAGGATGCCTTGGCGGCAATTTTCAGAAAGGGTCTTTCTGAATCCGTTAAAGACATTATGGTGGGGTTCCCCACGCCTGCTGGTCTGAGTGATTCTATGTCTCTGGCCATTCAGATTGATCGGCGCTTGCGCGAGCACAGAGTTGTGCACACTGTGGCGCTGTCCTCTAAGCGGAGCCCTGAGCCTATGAAGTGTGATAGGATTTTGTCTAGAGCTGAACGTCAAACATTCAGGCGTCAGAATAGGTTGTGTTTTTACTGCTGCAATTCTGCTCATGTTATTTCTGATTGCCCTAAGTGTACTAAGAGAATCGCTAGTTCTGTTGCCATCAGTACTATACAACCTAAATTTCTGTTATCTGTGACCTTGATTTGCTCATTATCATCATTTTCTGTCATGGCATTTGTGGATTCAGGCGCCGCTCTGAACTTAACGGACTTAGAATTTGCCAGACGTTGTGGTTTTCCCTTGCAGCCTTTGCAGAACCCTATTCCTTTGAGGGGCATTGATGCTACACCGTTGGCTAAAAATAAACCTCAGTTTTGGACACAGCTGACCATGCGGATGGGCCAGCCCATCAGGAAGATTGTCGTTTTCTGGTGTTGCATAATTTGCATGATGATATTGTGCTGGGTTTTCCATGGTTACAGCTACATAATCCGGTGTTAGACTGGAAATCCATGTCTGTGACTAGTTGGGGTTGTCAGGGGGTTCATGATCAGGTTCCTTTGATGTCAATTTCCTCTTCCCCCTCTTCTGAAGTTCCTGAGTTTTTGTCAGACTTTCAGGATGTATTCGATGAGCCCAAATCCAGTTCCCTTCCACCGCATAGGGACTGTGATTGTGCTATTGACTTGATTCCAGGCTGTAAGTTCCCTAAGGGTCGACTTTTCAACCTGTCTGTGCCTGAACATGCCGCCATGCGGAGCTATATTAAGGAGTCTTTGGAGAAAGGGCATATTCGGCCATCTTCTTCACTGTTGTTCTTTTTTGTTGCCAAGAAGGATGGATCCTTGAGACCCTGTATTGATTATCGCCTCTTGAATAAGATCACGGTCAAATTTCAATACCCCTTGCCTTTGCTTACTGATTTGTTTGCCAGGATTAAGGGGGCTAGCTGGTTTACTAAGATTGACCTTCGAGGGGCATATAATCTTATTCGTATCAAGCAGGCTGACAAATGGAAAACTGCATTTAATACGCCTGAAGGCCATTTTGAATACCTTGTGATGCCATTCGGACTCTCTAATGCCCCATCTGTGTTCCAATCCTTCATGCATGATATCTTTTGGAGTTATCTTGATAAATTCATGGTTGTATATTTGGATGATATTTTGATTTTTTCCAATGATTGGGAGTCTCGTGTGAAATAGGTCAGGATGGTATTTCAGATCCTCCGTAATAATGCTTTATTTGTGAAGGGGTCAAAGTGCCTCTTTGGAGTGCAGGAGGTTTCTTTTTTGGGTTTCATTTTTTCTCCCTCATCTATAGAAATGGATCCGGTTAAGGTTCAGGCCATACATGATTGGATTCAGCCCACATCTGTGAAGAGCCTTCAGAAATTCTTGGGCTTTGCTAATTTTTATCGTCGTTTCATTGCCAACTTCTCCAGTGTGGTTAAACCTCTGACCGATTTGACCAAGAAAGGCGCTGATGTGACGAATTGGTCCTCCGCGGCTGTTTCTGCCTTTCAGGAGCTTAAACGCTGATTTACTTCTGCCCCTATGTTGCGTCAGCCAGATGTTTCTCTTCCATTTCAGGTTGAGGTTGACGCGTCTGAGATTGGGGCAGGGGCCGTTTTGTCTCAGAGGAATTCTAATGGTTCCTTGATGAAACCCTGTGCCTTCTTTTCTCGGAATTTTTCGCCTGCGAAACGCAATTATGATGTCGTCAATCGGGAGTTGTTGGCTATGAAGTGGGCATTTGAGGAGTGGCGACATTGGCTTGAGGGGGCCAAGCACCGTATTGTGGTCCTGACCGATCATAAGAATCTGATTTACCTCGAGTCTGCCAAATGGCTGAATCCTAGACAGGCTCGATGGTCCCTGTTTTTCTACCGTTTTGATTTTGTGGTCTCGTACATTCCTGGTACTAAGAATGTTAAGGCGGATGCCCTTTCTAGGAGTTTTTTCCTGATTCCCCTGGGGTTCTTGAGCCGGTCGGCATTTTGAAGGAAGGGGTGGTTCTTTCTGCCATCTCCCCTGATTTACGACGGGTTCTTCAGGAGTTTCAGGCTGATAAACCTGACCGCTGTCCAGTGGGGAAACTGTTTGTTCCTGATAGATGGACTACTAAAGTGATTTCTGAGGTTCATTGTTCTGTGTTGGCTGGCCATCCTGGGATTTTTGGTACCAGAGATTTGGTTAGTAGGTCCTTTTTGTGGCCTTCTTTGTCGCTGGATGTGCGTTCTTTTGTGCAGTCCTGTGGGATTTGTGCGCGGGCTAAGCCTTGCTGTTCCCACGCTAGTGGGTTGCTTTTGCCATTACCGGTCCCCGAGAGGCCCTGGACACATATTTCTATGGATTTTATTTCCGATCTTCCTGTTTCCCAAAGAATGTCGGTTATCTGGGTTGTCTGTGACCGATTTTCTAAGATGGTTCATTTGGTGCCTTTGCCTAAATTGCCTTCTTCTTCTGATTTGGTTCCGTTGTTTTTTCAGCATGTGGTGCGTTTGCATGGTATTCCGGAGAATATTGTGTCCGACAGAGGTTCCCAGTTTGTTTCTAGGTTTTGGCGGGCCTTTTGTGCCAAGCTGGGCATTGATTTGTCTTTTTCTTCTGCATTTCATCCTCAGACAAATGGCCAGACTGAGCGAACTAATCAGACCTTGGAGACCTATTTGAGATGCTTTGTGTCTGCTGATCAGGATGATTGGGTGGCTTTTTTGCCATTGGCCGAGTTTGCCCTTAATAATCGGGCTAGTTCGGCTACTTTGGTTTCGCCTTTTTTTTGTAATTTTGGTTTTCATCCTCGTTTTTCTTCTGGGCAGGTTGAGCCTTCTGACCTTCCTGGTGTGGATTCTGTGGTCGACAGGTTGCAGCAGATTTGGGCTTATGTGGTGGAAAATTTGGTGCTGTCTCAGGGGGAGGCTCAACGTTTTGCTAATCGTCGTCGGTGTGTTGGTTCCCGACTTCGGATTTGGGGATCTGGTTTGGTTATCTTCCCGTCATGTTCCTATGAAGGTTTCTTCCCTAAAGTTTAAGCCTCGATTTATTGGTCCTTATAGGATTTCTGAGATTATTAATCCGGTGTCCTTTCCCTGGCGCTTCCGGCCTCGTTTGCTATTCATAATGTCTTCCATAAATCTTTGTTGCGGAAATATGTGGAGCCCGTTGTTCCCTCTGTTGATCCTCCGGCCCCTGTATAGGTCGATGGGGAGTTGGAATATGTTGTTGAGAAGATTTTGGATTCTCGTTTTTCGAGGCGGAAGCTTCAGTACCTTGTCAAGTGGAAGGGTTATGGCCAGGAGGATAATTCTTGGGTTTCTGCCTCTGATGTCCATGCCGTTGATTTGGTTCGTGCCTTTCATCGGGCTCATCCTGATCGGCCTGCGGGCTCTGGTGAGGGTCCGGTGACCCCTCCTCAAGGGGGGGTACTGTTGTGAATTCAGCTTTTGGGCTCCCTCCGGTGGTTGTAGAGGGTAATGCAGTTGTGCCTGGATTGCAGGAGTGGACATGTGTATCTACTAATTGCTGGACTGACTGGGGTATATAGCTTTGCAGGATCCTTTAGTCAGTGCCAGTTGTTCATTGTTCTTGCAGGATTCACTTCCCTGCTGGTCTCCCCAGTTTGCTGTGCTTTTCTACAAAGATAAGTCCTGGCTTTGTTTTTGCTGTCCACCTGCTGTGGACCTTAATAGTTCTGTGCATGTTCATGTTTTTGCCTTGTCCAGTTTTGTCTGTGAAAGATTTTTTGCAGCCTGGCTATTTCTCTGGAGATGCAGATATACCCCCCATGTCTTTAGTCAGATGGGGTGATTCGTATCTTCTGTGGTGGATATTTTCTAGCGTTTTTATACTGACCGCATAGTACTCTGTTCTTTTCTTTCTTTTTAGCTAGTATGGCCTCCTATGCTAAAATCTGATTTCATATCTGCGTATGTTATTTCCCTCTCCTCTCACAGTCAATATTTGTGGGGAGCTATCTATCCTTTGGGGATTTTCTCTGAGGCAAGATAGGTTTCCTGTTTCTGTCTTTAGGGGTAGTTAGATCTTAGGCTGTGCCGAGGGGTCTAGGGAGTGTTAGGTACCCCCCACGGCTACTTCTAGTTGCGCTGCTAGGTTCAGTGTTTGCGGTCAGTACAGGGACCACCTTCTCCAGAGTCCGTCTCATGCTGCTCCTAGGCCACCAGATCATAACAATCCTGCTGGTCATTGTCCATTTTGAAGACCCATTTCCACTCAAGCTTTAACTTCCTGGCTGATGTGTTGAGATGTTGCTTCAGTATTAATAATAATAATAATAATAAATAATAATAATATTTTTAATATAGCGCTAACATATCCTCCAGCGCTTTACAGGTTGCACACATTGTCATCGGTGTCCCCGTTGGGGCTCATAATCTAAATTCCCTATCAGTATGTCTTTGGAATGTGGGAGGAAACCGGAGTACCCGGAGAAAACCCACGCAAACACGGAGAGAACATACAAACTCTTTGCAGATGTTGTCCTTGGTGGGGTTTGAACCCAGAACTCCAGCGCGGCAAGGCTGCTGTGCTAACCACAGCGCCACCGTGCTGCCCCAGTATTGCCACATAATCTTGTTTTCTCATGATGCCATCTATTTTGCGGAGTACACCAGTCCTTCCTTCAGCAAAACAACCCCACAACATGATGCTGCCACCCCCAAGTTTCACTGTTATTCTTAATCTTCCAAGCTTCTCCCTTTTTCCTCCAAACGTAGTGATGGTTATTTTGCCCAAAAAGCTCAATTTTAGTTTCATCAGACCGCAGGACACATCTCCAAAAATTAAGGTCTTTGCTCTTGTGGGTATTTGCAAAGATTACAGCAGCTACAGCGGGTTCAGCAGCAGCATCAGCATCAGATTAACTCTCATGACAGAAACTGGACCAGGTACATAGTTACATAGTTACATAGTTATTAAGGTTGAAGGAAGACTTTAAGTCCATCTAGTTCAACCCATAGCCTAACCTAACTTGCCCTAACATGTTGATCCAGAGGAAGGCAAAAAAAAACCATGTGGCAAAGAGTAAGCTCCACCTTGGGGAAAAAAATTCCTTCCCGACTCCACATACGGCAATCAGACTAGTTCCCTGGATTAACGCCCTATCAAGGAATCTAGTGTATATACCCTGTAACATTATACTTTTCCAGAAATGTATCCAGTCCCCTCTTAAATTTAAGTAATGAATCACTCATTACAACATCATACGGCAGAGAGTTCCATAGTCTCACTGCTCTTACAGTAAAGAATCCGCGTCTGTTATTATGCTTAAACCTTTTTTCCTCTAAACGTAGAGGATGCCCCCTTGTCCCTGTTTCAGGTCTATGATTAAAAAGATCATCAAAAAGGTCTTTGTACTGTCCCCTCATATATTTATACATTAACATAAGATCACCCCTTAGTCTTCGTTTTTCCAAACTAAATAGCCCCAAGTGTAATAACCTATCTTGGTATTGCAGATCCCCTAGTCCTCTAATAACCTTGGTCGCTCTTCTCTGCACCCGCTCCAGTTCAGCTATGTCTTTCTTATACACCGGAGGCCAGAACTGTGCACAGTATTCTAAGTGTGGTCGAACAAGTGACTTGTATAGAGGTAAAATTATGTTCTCCTCATGAGCATCTATGCCTCTTTTAATGCATCCCATTATTTTATTTGCCTTTGTAGCAGCTGCCTGACACTGGCCACTAAATAGGAATTTGTCATCCACCCACACACCCAGGTCTTTTTCATTGACGGTTTTGCCCAGAGATTTAGAATTAAGCGCATAATTATACATCTTATTACTTCTACCCAAGTGCATGACCTTACATTTATCCCCATTAAAGCTTATTTGCCATTTATCAGCCCAAGCTTCTAGTTTACATAAATCATCCTGTAATATAAAATTGTCCTCCTCTGTATTGATTACCCTGCAGAGTTTAGTGTCATCTGCAAATATTGAAATTTTACTCTGAATGCCACCTAAAAGGTCATTAATAAATATGTTAAAAAGAAGAGGGCCCAATACTGACCCCTGTGGTACCTCACTGCTAACCGCTACCCAGTCCGAGTGTGCTCCATTAATAACCACCCTTTGTTTCCTATCCCTGAGCCAGCTCTCAACCCACTTACACATATTTTCCCCTATCCCCATTATTCTCATTTTATGTATCAACCTTTTGTGTGGCACCGTATCAAAAGCTTTTGAAAAGTCCATATACACTACATCTACTGGGTTCCTTTGGTCCAGTCCGGAACTTACCTCTTCATAGAAACTGATCAAATTAGTCTGACATGAACGGTCCCTAGTAAACCCGTGCTGATACTGGGTCATGAGGTTATTCCTCTTCAGATACTCCAGTATAGCATCCCTTAGAATGCCCTCCAGGATTTTACCCACAGTAGAGGTTAAGCTTACTGGCCTATAGTTTCCGAGTTCAGTTTTTGTTCCCTTTTTGAATATTGGCACCACATTTGCTATACGCCAGTCCTGTGGTACAGACCCTGTTATTATGGAGTCTTTAAAGATTAAAAATAATGGTCTATCAATGACTGTACTTAATTCCTGCAGTACTCGAGGGTGTATCCCATCCGGGCCCGGAGATTTGTCAATTTTAGTGATTTTTAGACGCCTCCGCACTTCCTGCTGGGTTAAGCCGGTGACATTTAATGGGGAATTTTTATCACTAGTCATTTTGTCTGCCATGGGATTTTCTTGTGTAAATACTGATGAAAAAAAGTCATTTAGCATATTGGCTTTTTCCTCATCCTCATCCACCATTTCACCCAGACTATTTTTAAGGGGGCCAACACTATCATTTTTTAGTTTCTTACTATTTATGTAGTTAAAGAAATTTTTGGGATTATTTTTACTCTCTCTGGCAATGAGTCTCTCTGTCTCAATCTTTGCTGCCTTGATTTGCTTTTTACAGAATTTATTTAATTTTTTGTATTTATTTAATGCCTCCTCACTAACTACTTCCTTTAATTCTCTAAATGCTTTCTTTTTGTCACTTATTGCGCCCCTTACAGCTCTATTTAGCCATATCGGTTTCCTCCTATTTCTAGTATGTTTATTCCCATACGGTATATACTGTGCACAGGTCCTATCCAGGATGCTAATAAATGTCAGAGCAAAAGAGGGGAGAAGCCAGCGCAGCCTAAGGTTAAGACACAATACATAAAGTGCAAATGTACATATTAATTTCTAACTGTATTTTCAAAATGAGACATTTAGCAAACAATTGATCAATTCTTTGAGCCACCCGGCCTCTTCACGGCAATCTCATATTGGGGCAGTCCTACACTACGTTTTTTATATTCGCTGTGCCATAAAGGCCTCCTAAATGAACTAAAAGCAAGACCACATTAAAAGCATGCTGTACCTGGAGCATTACTGAGTCACCCCCATGGCGCCAGAGTAGGCAAGCGAGGATAAAGGTTGACCAGGTCCAGACAGACATTTCGGATCCAACCTCCACACTGCCCATCCAGAGCCACAGATGAAGAGTGAAACAGGCTGAGGAACAGGTGCATAATTAAACAAAGCCTGAGGCAGGGCAGGGCTGCTATGTGTGTGTACAGCAGCCTATCAATCACTGAGACACAGAAAGAATGGCACACATAACCAGGCGCGGCGCACGGCAACAGTGGTGGTCAGCCACTTACCAATAACAGAGCAAAAGAGGGGAGAAGCCAGCGCAGCCTAAGGTTAAGACACAATACATAAAGTGCAAATGCACATATTAATTTCTAACTGTATTTTCAAAATGAGACATTTAGCAAACAATTGATCAATTCTTTGAGCCACCCGGCCTCTTCACGGCAATGTCATATTGGGGCAGTCCTACACTACGTTTTTTATATTCACTGTGCCATAAAGGCCTCCTAAATGAACTAAAAGCAAGACCACATTAAAAGCATGCTGTACCTGGAGCATTACTGAGTCACCCCCATGGCGCCAGAGTAGGCAAGCGAGGATAAAGGTTGACCAGGTCCAGACAGACATTTCGGATCCAACCTCCACACTGCCCATCCAGACCCACAGATGAAGAGTGAGACAGGCTGAGGAACAGGTGCATAATTAAACAAAGCCTGAGGCAGGGCAGGGCTGCTATGTGTGTGTACAGCAGCCTATCAATCACTGAGACACAGAAAAAATGGCGAACATAACCAGGCACCTGTGCCTCAGCCTGTCTCACTCTTCATCTGTGGCTCTGGATGGGCAGTGTGGAGGTTGGATCCGAAATGTCTGTAATGCTCCAGGTACAGCATGCTTTTAATGTGGTCTTGCTTTTAGTTCATTTAGGAGGCCTTTATGGCACAGCGAATATAAAAAACGTAGTGTAGGACTGCCCCAATATGAGATTGCCATGAAGAGGTGGGGTGGCTCAAAGAATTAATCAATTGTTTGCTAAATGTCTCATTTTGAAAATACAGTTAGATATTAATATGTGCATTTGCACTTTATATATTGCGTCTTAACCTTAGGCTGCGCTGGCTTCTCCCCTTTTTTGCTAATAAATGTCTCCCATTTTCTTTGTGTATTTTTGTGTCTCAGGATATCGTCCCATTTAATGGCACCAAGATTCTCTCTCATCCGTTGGAAATTTGCCCTCCTGAAGTTTAGTGTCCTTGTAACCCCTCTATTACACATCTTTTTAAAGGATACATGAAAGCTTATTATTTTGTGATCGCTATTTCCCAAGTAACCCCCAACCCTTATATTTGCTATGTGGTCTGGCCTGTTGGTTAATATTAGGTCTAGCAGTGCCCCCCTTCTTGTTGGGTCCTGAACAAGCTGTGAAAGGTAATTGTCTCTCACAGTTGTCAAAAACCGATTACCTTTGCTGGAACTGCAGGTTTCTGTTCCCCAATCTATTTCAGGGTAGTTGAAGTCCTCCATAATAATGACTTCTCCTTGAGTCGCAGCTTCATCTATTTGCTTTACGAGGATATTCTCCATTGCTTCCATTATTTTTGGAGATTTATAACAAACCCCTATCAGTAATTTATTATTTTTTCCCCCTCCCCTTGTCTCCACCCACAGGGATTCTACATTTTCATTAGATTCACCTATATTATCACGCAGGATGGGTTCTAAGGACAATTTTACATATAGACACACCCCTCCCCCTCGCTTATCTGTACGGTCATTTCTGAACAGACTATAGCCCTGCAAGTTAACAGCCCAGTCATGGCTCTCATCCAGCCACGTTTCAGATATCCCCACCATGTCATAATTATGCTCCAACAACGTTAGTTCTAATTCGTCCATTTTGTTGGCGAGGCTTCTGGCATTAGTATACATGCACTTGATGTTCCTCTCTGTACCTCTACTCTTTCTTAAATTATTAACTGTTCTAACCCCACCCCCCATGCCACCGCCACCCCCAACTTCCTTATTTGTGCCCAGGTCTCTGTCTGCACTATCTTCCCCTCCTATAAATTGAATACCCTCCCCCCAATCCCTAGTTTAAACAATCCTCCAACCTTCTAGCCATTTTCTCCCCCAGCACAGCTGCACCTTCCCCATTGAGGTGCAGTCCATCCCTAGCGTAGAGCCTGTAGCCAACTGAGAAGTCGGCCCAGTTCTGCAGGAACCCAAACCCCTCCTTCCTACACCAATTCTTGAGCCACTTATTAACCTCCCTAATCTCCCATTGCCTCTCTGGCGTGGCACGTGGTACAAGCCGTATTTCAGAGAATACCACGTTGGAGGTCCTTGCTTTCAGCTTGCAGCCTAATTCCCTGAAATCATCTTTAAGGACCTTCCACCTACCTCTAACTTTGTCATTTGTGCCAATGTGCACCATGACCGCTGGGTCCTCACCAGCCCCTCCCAGTAATCTGTCCACCCGATCAGCGATGTGTCGGACTCGAGCGCCAGGTAGGCAGCACACCGTTCGACGATCCCTGTCTTTGTGACAGATTGCCCTATCTGTTCCCCTAATAATTGAGTCCCCCACTACCAGCACCTGTCTGGCCTGCCCTGCTCTCCTATTTCCCTCAAGATGGCATTATGCGAAAGTCAAAGTGAGGACATCCAGGTGAGGCGAACAGTTCTGGAGACCTTACAGAAGATGACTCTGGGGGATGACATTGAGGGTGGCAAACAGAGAGAAACTACCCCCAGAGCGAGGGGCAGAAGTCCTAGCTCTATACCTTATGAGGGAACCGCAGAAAGCATACTACGACCTTGTCCTGCAGGATGCCAAGGAGTACGAAAAGCTGAAGGTGGTGATAATATCACATTTGGGTGTCACCCTGTCTGTCCAGGCACAATGCTTGCGCCTCTGGCACTAACAAAGGGACAAACCTCCCTGGTTGCACATGCTTGACCTGTTACACCTGGTGCAAAAAATGGCTGCAACCTGAGACATACTCTCCAGCACATATTGTAAAAAGAGTGATAGTGGATCGAATTGTCAACTCATCACCGAAATCCATGCAAAGCTGGGTTGCCAAGGTTATTCCCAGATTGCAGATAACCTTGTGAACCTTGTGGAAAGATATTTGGCCATGGACAACTCCCATAGCAGTCAAAAAACCCTAAGATAACATTTCTGGGAGACCCAAAAAAGGGGCCCAAAGTTACATCTGAAGAGTGCATAAAGACCCAGGAGGGGTCAGAGCCGGGTTCAAAGGTTACATCTCATACCATTATCTGTTACTGTGCAGGTGTCGAGTCTTACCTCCTTCTTTGCCTACCCTCCTTGCAGTGCTGTTCTTAATTCTAGTGAGAAGCCTCAGGAATGCAAGGTGACTGTGAACATTGTCCAAGTGACAGGATTTCTGGGCTCCAGGAGTTTTGCGACCCTGGCAAGGGCTACACTTCCACATGTGCTAGTTCCTGTGAAGGGAATGGAAGTAAAGGGTATACATAGAGATTGAAACAAAAAAAGAAAAAAAGCCAGCTCACCGTTTCCAAATAGAGCACGGAACTTGATCCTGACGAAACATTGGCAATAGAAAAAACACGATGTTCCAGCTCGATCTTGATAAAATGGAAAAACTTTAATGAAAATATTAAAAACAGATTGCAAGATGCTCCTCAGACATCACCATAACCCAAGTGATTAAAGCAACGCGTTTGTTTCGACCGTGCTGCGGTCTTTGTCAAAGCTTAACTACCTTAGAACCAATGAGAATAAGAAGGATATAACTACCAATCAAACTGCCAAGGACTGGCCACGTGATTGAAGGTCCTGTTACATATGAAAACATTTAATACGATCAATAAATTCAATCCTAAAATACAAAAACAACAACCCAATTATATATTATACACAAAATGAGTACTTAACACAATAAATAGCTTTATGTCATATTTTGCTCAATAATGGAACATAATTTCATTCCTTTTGTTAAGTCCGTCGGGAAATCTAGTCCCCAAGTTAAAAATCCAGTATGCCTCCCGAGTGAGTAAAATTCTACTGGTATCGCCGGAAAAGGTTTTTTTATTTTCTCTATACCTGTGATTATTAATGACTTGATATTGCGTGCATGATGTTCAAAAAAATGTTTGGCTATAGATGAAATGTTGCGGTTGTTGTTTCTAATATAGGAAATGCCATATAAATGCTCGGTAATACGAGTATTTAATTTTCTAATAATATATCCTATATATGATTTACAACATAAAATACAATCAATTTTATAAACGACATATCGGGTATTGCAATTAATAAATTCCTGAATATTGAATGTGTTCGTATTATCATGATTACTAAATGTTTTTGTTATAATCATTTGTTTGCAGGTAGTGCAATTTAATGTACCACACTTGTAACTTCCTTTGCAGTCCAACCAGGTTCCCAATTTTTGTAGGTAGAAATAAACATGATAGGAGATAATATATTACCCAACGTTGGTGCTCGCCTTGCCACAATATTACAGCCACCATGTAGTACCTTGGCTAAAATGGGATCATCATATAGAATAGGAATAGATTTATTAATAATAGTTTTGATGGCATGAAATTGAGGACTGTATTGTAAACATACAAATGGTTTATTAGAAAACTAATTTTTCTGCCTATATGAATTATGGCATTTACGAGAAGAAGCAGGATCACGTTGATCTTTATTGGAGACTATATAAAGTGCTCTATTCAACATCCAATTCAACATCTTTCATGAAATTTATTGCAAGATTTCACCAGATCATTTTTAAAGCCATTATTATTGTTACAATTACGTTTAAGCCTTATAAATTCTTCTACGGGAATAGACTTTACTGAATGTCTTGGGTGGCTGCTGTTAGCGTGTAAAACTGTATTCCCCGATAATGATTTTGAATAAGTTCTTGTAGAAATGAAATGATTTGGAATGCCAGTTAATTCCAAATCCAAAAAAGAAATGGTAGATCATTCATGAACATATGTAAATTTTATGTTGTAATCATTACTATTGATATAACTCACAAAAGATTGTATGGCAAATACATAGCCCTTACCTATAATTAATGTATCGTCGATGTATCTGCCACACCAAAGTATAAATGAAGAAAACTCATTTGTTGGTGTAAAAAGAAAATAGTACTCCCACATGGCCAACTAAATTAGCTAATGAAGGTGAAAATTTAGCCCCCATTGCCACTCCAGTGTGTTGTAAATAATATTCATGATCAAAAGAAAAAAAATTATGAGTCAAAAGAAAAAAGTCACCTGTAATATATAAATGATTAGATCTTGAGAATAGGAACTGTATCGATTTAAATGAAATTGTAGAGCTTGTATGGCTATATTGTGGGGTATACATGTGTAAAGTGATCTTACATGTCAAAATATTTAGCACATCTTTGGTGTCTTTAATATGACCTGGAATCCTGAGAACTAAAGGTTGTAACAAAGAATTGAGCCATTGTCCCATATGTTCATTAGTAGACCCTATACTGGAAACTATAGGTCTCATAGGGGGAAAGCTTTCCTTTTTGTGAATTTTGGGTAAACCATGCAATATATAATAATAATCTTTATATAGCGCTAACATATTCCGCAGCGCTTTACAGTTTGCACACATTATCATCGCTGTCCCCGATGGGGCTCACAATCTAAATTCCCTATCAGTATGTCTTTGGAATGTGGGAGGAAACCGGAGTGCCCGGAGGAAACCCACGCAAACATGGAGAGAACATACAAACTCTTTGCAGATGTTGTCCAAGGTGGGATTAGAACCCAGGACTCCAGCGCTACAAGGCTGCTGTGCTAACCACTGCGCCACCGTGCTGCCCATAGGGAATATAGGCATGATGGGATGTGACACCTCTAAAATTTCAGCCTGTTTATCTGAAACAACACCCAGAGTAAGTCAATTTTTGATGATTTTGTCCATTTCATTTTTAAATGCAATAGTAGGATCCACAGTTAATTTTTTATACGTGGTCAAATCAGATAATAACTTCGATATTCCATTTTTGTAATCCACAGAGTTCATAATGACGATCATTCTACCTTTATCACTCATTTTAATAGCGATGTCAGTCATGTTTTTGATGTCTTGAATGGCTTTTCTACTGTATGCTTGTTAGATAAATTGCCAATTCTATTATATGTATGGTCAATATAATTAAAGTTCTTAAGTTCCCGTTCCATGACTTCTTGGAACTTATTCATACAGTTCAGTCTCGATTGAACAGGATAAAAAAAAAAGATTTTTGACTTTTAGATTGTTTGATTGATGTACCAAATTTTCAGGTGCTTCATTCACACCCTACAGCTCCTGTAAAGCCAAAAGAGAAACCTGCTCGTGGAAGTCCAGTGCATTGAATTCATTTACTTGATTAGTATTATAATTGCATTCAGTAGCTCTTTCATCCGATCAGAATTGTTTTCTGATGGTAAGATTGCGAACAAATTTGTTGATGTCCAAAATAGTGAAAAATAAATTAAAGTTGTTATCAGGAACAAAATTTAATCCGTAAGACAAAACTTCCAATTGTTCTTGTGAAAATGCTTTGGAAGATAGATTTAAAACGTTATCGGCATTTATCTTTGTGTGAATTTTTTGCGGCGTGTTTGCATGCCAGAACTGTTTTCTGTGTTTGCGCCCACTGCGCCTTTTGCGTTTTTTGTCTTATGGGAATGTTTAACTGAACTGCAACCAGCAGATTCATTAATGCAAGAGTCAGACATACTAAGATTATTATCACCAGAATCACCTTCACGTGAGCTAAAACTCACATACCGTTTATTGTGTTTTTTCTTATAATAAGTATTTCTCAAAATAGATCTAGGTGTTCTGATTGAGGAATCATTTTCATTCCAGTCATAATGGATGAATAATCCTCAAGATCGAAATTTGCGTTTTTTTCTTGACATAATTTAGTTTTCCAATTTGTTAATGTTCTCTTGTGTTTTTTTTAAAATGCATTATTTTCAGTTACTGTGATATGCACTTCCAAATTTTGTTTAGTTTCATCTATTTCTTTTTGTATGTCTGACAATTTTGCTTCCTCATACTTGATAATGAGGCGCATTAAATTCAATGAACCAGTGCTTAAAATGCTGTTCCATTCAATGGAAAATTGTTCACTGAAATTAGTAGTGGATTTCTTTTTAATTCTCAAACCTCTAGGAATCATGTCCTTAGAGACATAATTATTTAAAGTAGTGAAATCCCACCACGTTTTTGTCTCCTGGATCATTAATTTGTGCAACTGAGTCCACAGGTTGAAAAAATCAGAAGAATCAATGTTCTCATTAGGTAAATCAGAAAAAACTTGGGCAGCTTTGTGAAGACGGGCTTTGGCAAAATCAGACATAGTGTAAAAATTGACAACGGTAGATGATAAACTCACTATAATTTGAAAAGGGTGGTGTGTCAAACTTAAATGTTAGGAGCAAGGAAACAAGTGCACGCCCATCAGCATGAAATAGAAACAAAAAAAAGAAAAAAAGCCAGCTCACCGTTTCCATATAGAGCACGGAACTTGATCCTGACAAAACATTGGCAATAGAAAAAACACGATGTTCCAGCTCGATCTTGATGAAATGGAAAAACTTTAATGAAAATATTAAAAACAGATTGCAAGATGCTCCTCAGACAACACCATAACCCATGTGAGTAAAGCAACGCGTTTCGACCGTGCTGCAGTCTTTGTCAAAGCTTTGACAAAGACCGCAGCACGGACGATACATAGAGATTCCAAGAATTATACCATGGCCCAAGTAGACATATGCAGAGACTGTGCTTCCATGTCCCACCAAGTGGGAGTAGTCAAGGACTTGAGGTTGAATGCTTTTGTTATTGGTCAAAATTTTCCTTTTTTATGGGACTTATCGGCTAAACTTGAAGGGGTCAATAGTCCAGTATGCCACCAGGAGTCAGCTTTGATATCAAAGTCACATGATGTAAAAGATGACTTTCCATTCATTGTACTGGCTAGATAGGAGGATGAGGAAGCATCACATGAAGTCAATTTCCCTGACCTGGTGGAGACCCAGGATAACTTTTGGACTGCCAGCTCAGAGACTTAACAGTAAAGGGTACTCTGGAAAAAGTAAATATGGTTTTGAAGGAGACGATTTGGGAGACGATAATCAGTTTCTGCAAGGGGCCAAGCATAATGATTTGTTGTGTTGTGGGAAAAAAGTGAAGGGATAGGTACAGAGCACTGCCTCAAAGCCCAAGAGGAAAAAGTCCAGGGGATATAATCGGTCAACTCGAGTGAGACAATTTAAGCCTTGAGATCAGGTACTTGTGTTTGGGCCCACAGGTGAGAGCAAATGTCTTACCCAATATCAAGGACAAGGCTTTTCCCATATATTTCCCCTGGAAGGGAAGGGAAATGCTCAAATCTCCTTGCTTGTTGACCCATTCAGGAGCCAACCTGGTGGGTATCAAAGTGGCAGAAAACTGTGCCACTTCTTGAAATTAGCATGGCCGAAAATCAGAACCCAAAAATAGGGACAGGTTCTTGGAAGTCACCCTTGTGCCATTAAGCATAAGCCTCACGTTTGTATCAACTTAAAGCCCTGTAGGCTCTGTCTGTTCACAGATGGTGCCCTGCCCTCAGATTTGATCAGAGGGGGTTATGTAGCAAAGCTAAATAGGCTAGGCATAAATTTTTGCTCTACAGGTTCTGATTAGATCACCTGGCCTCCCTGCATATAACTAGGCTAGCTTTTCTCCTGAGTCATTTAGCTCAGAGAAGCTGATCAGACTCAATGTATCTTGGAGATGAAGAGAGAGACAAGCCAGGTTCCATCTCTGAGAAAAGTGTGCACAGACTGCATGCAGAGAATCGCAAGTACGAGTGGTTGCTATGGACAATAGCTGTTTTTTTAACCTAGCTGCAGCTAGCTCAGCAGTATATGAGTAGTCAGGGTCTGTTTTGTTTAGTTAGCACCTGGACAAGGCTGGGGATTTATTTTCATGTGATTGTATGTATTGGTGCTGTGCAACCTGTGGAAAGAAAAAAAAACTGCACGTGTTTGGACTACAACAGCATTGCATGTGTGAATGCTATCTAATGCCTAATGACCACCATTGATGGAATAAATAAAAGCTAGGTCTTTCTGGAGCTATAGTGAATTTGTATTTTTCATAGACTACTGTGATATTTGTTGGATTGACACCCCAAAATTAGACCCAGAAGAATAGACCCCAGTCCAGAGCCTCTCACCTAGCCAAATCAGTTCTCAGGCTTCGCACTGACGAGGGCCAACAGCCCGAAACACCGTGTCTGCGAATTGAGATACTGATTTGGCTTTTATCCTAAGTCATATTGCATGACTCGTTAAAGGGTTGATTGTGACTTGTAGGATCGCTACTTCCATCAGGTGGCGCTATAGAGTTTAAGTCCTCTTTTTCTCAGAAGAGGCAATTTGCATACCCAGAAGAATAGAAATTATGTAAAAGATCTTCATCTTGTGTTAAGTGAGTTATTTTTTTCTCTGCTTTTCTTAAAACTTAACAACCTATTTAACAAAAAGGAGCACAAGATGAATATCTAATTAAAAGAAGAAGCAATTAATTCCGACAACTGTTTGCACTTGACATTGCATATGAGGAGCCTCATTACCTGTACTATGTATTACTAAGGAAATCCACTTCTATTGCCATGACCAATAACTTATTCATTGGTCTAGTAACTGATATAAATTTGTTGTAAAAGTTGAATCCATGTGTGACTTCTCATCGCACTCCAGACCGGTACAACAAATTGTGATTTCCATGACGCATTCCTGTCTCTTCACTATGATACAAGAATATAACTCTGGTATGTCCCAATACCGAAAACATTGAGTCATTTTAAACTCAAGCTATAGCAAAACGCTATAAAGGTTTTTGTAAATATCCCATATTATCTTCTATCAGACAATGTTATTCATTAAAATGGTTGCCTATATGAACCCCACATGAAGGAGAACATGAAAGCACTGATAACCACTTCAGCAGGGTTGTATATAAAAGTAGTATATTTTATTGATAAAATTAAACAATTGACAAACCGCAACTTACGATAAGACAGAAGGTACCTTTTGTGTGAGGTGTTGCATGATGCATGACCTCTGCATGTGTTCGCAATTGTTAATTATTGTAATGGTTAATAACTTCACTGGCTTATAAAACAAAAATTAAAAAATAAATATAACTTCTGTTTTCATGCACGCGCTGTTAGGGCTAGCGGAACGCACCAAATAATAAGACAAATAGAGTATGGTGCGTTCGCAGCCCGGGGTCCACCGTGCAGAGATGGAACCTGCTGCCAAGTAATGACGGACTATATGGCAGTACAAAGTGAATACACACATGGGCTAACCTCACCCTGTGTGAAGGAAGCGAACCCTGTTACGTCACAGGGCCGTGGTACCACACCAAGAGCGCAAGCAACGAGTCTCAGAACTCAATCCCAAGACACAGGATTTGAGTACATAGACCTCATGCGCTCGACACCGCTACTGAGGTGTCAGAGTGACAGCAATAGAAGCACGAGAGTGCATGCAGTGCCGCACTGGCGAACGGCACTAACCACCCAGGCTTTGGTCAGGAAACCGCTGTGAAAGCACAAGGCGCCGCACTGGCGGTCACAGCAATAAGACGCTGTATTGTGTGTTTACGTGCTGATGGCTAAGTCGGGCGCTAGATAGCAAACATACACCTTCCACGAACAGTCATCCAATAGGGAGGGTTATTTAAAGAGCGACTTTCACTCACAACACACACACATTTACAAATGTACACTAGCGCATGGCCGTGCGGTCATGCGCAGCTTATATAGTTGCAGCACGTTCAGGACCTTCCAATAAAAGACCAATGGGAAGCTGCTACCAAAGTTTTGCCCTTTCAGGACCTTCCTGGAGGACCAATGGGATGTGCTGCAGTACCTGAGCATGTGACCCTCGATCTCCAATGGGAGATCTTGCCCTGGGCATGCTCAGAAAGAGAAAAGCAGGACTTAACCCCAAAAGCATCTGCTCGCCGCTGCCCAACACTGACTTCAATGGCAGAAGCAGGAAAAGCAGCAGTAACTCTTTGTACAGAGTGAGACTGAGCAAGACGCTGGGACCGACGTCTCTGCTGAGCAGACTCCACTGCAGCTGGACAAGAATGGGAGACCGCAGCGGAGATGGCTCGAGATTCCCCTTGTGCAGAAGCGGGAACTCGACACCTAACACGCGCACTTTTGATATGAGGGTATCTGATATGAAGTTTCATTATGCTAAAAATATTTTGGATTATACAATGATTGTGGTTACACTTTTATAAGTACCCTATGTATGCATGATGAGTTTCTATAATCTTCTTTTGTGATTTTTTTTATAAACCGGTGAATTAGGCTGGTTTCACATTTGCGTTTTTTGCCGCTGCGTTTTAGCACATGCCTTTTTTTTCTATACTTAACATTAAAAATGCATGTGTTTTGATGACGCATGTGTAGTTTCTATGCTTGCGTTTTGTTGCGGAAATGCAACCTGTAGTCATTTCTAGCTGCGTTTTTTTGCCGCAAAAAAAGCATGCGTTTTTTTGCGGCAAAAAAAGTATTGCTGTCTATGTAAACGCATGCATTTTTAAGCACATGCGTTTGCCTGCATTTTTAAACGCATCCGTTTCAATAGAAAAACACAAGAATACACACTGATAAGCCACCCCCAACCCTAACCCTAATCCTAGGGATCCTAACTCTAACCCTAACCCTAGGGATCCTAACCCTAACCCTAAGGGTTAGGATCCTAACCCTAACCCTAAGGGTTAGGGTTAGGATCCCTAGGGTTAGGGTTAGGGTTAGGGTTAGGATCCCTAGGGTTAGGGATCCTAACCCTAACCCTAAGGGTTAGGATCCTAACCCTAACCCTAACCCTAAGGGTTAGGGTTAGGATCCCTAGGGTTAGGGTTAGGGTTAGGATCCCTAGGGTTAGGGTTAGGATCCCTAGGGTTAGGGTTAGAGTTAGGGTTAGGATCCCTAGGGTTAGGGTTAGGGTTAAGATCCCTAGCGTTACTAGGGATCCTAACCCTAACCCTAACCCTAGCTATTTCTGTTTATAGTGGATTTTCTAGTTGATTTTGATGATTGGCAGCTGTCACACACTTCTCATCATGCGTTTCAAAAACGCAAACGCAGGAAAAAATGCATGTAAACGCGTCAAAACGCTGCGTTTTTTTTACCACATGCAAAAACGCATGCGTCTAAAACACGTTTACATGTGTTTTTTGCACCACCTGCGTTTGTGTTAAAAACGCTGCGTTTTTTAACGCAAATGTGAAACTAGCCTTAATTAACTTTTACAAGTATATAAGAGGAACCTTCTGTTTTATTTTAAGTTGTCTATATTTTTAATTTGATAAATAAAATATAATACTTTCATATATAACCCTGCTTAAGTGGTTAACTGTGTTTGACTGTTCCCCTACATGTGGGGTTAATATAGGCTATCATTTTGATTTCAATTCATGCTTATGGTACCACAATATTGGACACTCTTTTTTTATTTTAAATGCTATTCATTACTATGAAAAATAATTACGGTATATTGTCCATTAACTTTTATTAGTTACATTTCTTCAAAAGGAAATTTGATTCTGCCTGTAAATTCTTTTAAAACTGAAGACATATGAACTTTTATGAATATGTATCATACAAGCATTATTTTCAGCTAGAGAAACTTTGATTATCTGTCAATCAATCCAGTGCTAACAGATGTGAGTGAAGAAGGAAAGCTCTTTTCTGACACACGGGAGCAATTATAAAAAGAAGATGATCCATCTATAAAATGTGTTTCTGCTCTACATGGTTCAGAGACACATCACTAAAATAACTCAAATACAGTTTTAACAGAAAATAAATATTAGCAAAGAGAGGTGCAGCATGTTGTTACTTGAAATGTAATCAGATGGGAAATTGATTATGACCAGATGTAGAACATCAGGAAAATATGTAGATAGAGGGATCATTTGATCACATGTTTTGTGGAAGCGTGTAAATCCCATTATATTAACATTTTTTACTATAAGTAAAACAGTATTATGCCCACATGAATCTTCAAGAAATATTCTGTAGTTGGCTATTCTAGATGATTTTTTTTTATCCTAAAGGCTAGTTCCAAGGTTTCTATGCCTTTTTTATGTTTTTACTCTTATGACTAACCTGTTGAGGTGGATTTTCTAAGCAAGTGGTCCTCAACCTTTCTAACCGGAGACAGACATTCAGTTCTGAGAGATGATCATGAGGTACATTTAACCCCTTCATGACCTTGGGATTTTTCGTTTTTCCGTGTTCGTTTTTCACTCCCCTCCTTCCCAGAGCGATAACTTTTTTATTTTTCCGTCAATTTGGTCATGTGAGGGCTTATTTTTTGCGGGACGAGTTGTACTTTTGAACGACATCATTGGTTTTAGCATGTTGTGTACTAGAAAACGGGAAAAAAATTCCAAGTGCGGTGAAATTGCAAAAAAAGTGCAATCCCACACTTGTTTTTTGTTTGGCTTTTTTGCTAGGTTCACTAAATGCTAAAACTGACCTGCCATTATGATTCTAGGTTATTTTTTATCTAAGTGGTGAAAAAAAATTCCAAACTTTGCTAAAAAAAAAAAAAATTGCGCCATATTCCGATACCCGTAGCGTCTCCATTTTTCGTGATCTGAGGTCGGTTGAGGGCTTATTTTTTGCGTGCCGAGATGACGTTTTTAATGATAGCATTTCAGTGCAGATACGTTCTTTTGATCGCCCATTATTGCATTTTAATGCAATGTCGCGGCGACCAAAAAAACGTAATTCTGGCGTTTTGAATTTTTTTCCCGCTACGCTGTTTAGTGATCAGGTTAATGCTTTTTTTTAGTTGATAGATCGGGCGATTCTGAGCGCGGCGATACCAAATATGCGTAGATTTTATATTTTTTTTATTGATTTATTTTGATTGGGGCGAAAGGGGGGTGATTTAAACTTTTATATTTTTTTTATTTTTTTAACATTTTTTTCAACTTTTTTTTTTTACTTTTGCCATGCTTCAATAGCCTCCATGGGAGGCTAGAAGCAGGCACAACGCGATCGCCTCTGCTACATAGCAGCGATCTGCTGATCGCTGCTATGTAGCAGAAATGGAGGTGTGCTGTGAGCGCCGACCACAAGGTGGCGCTCACAGCTGCCGAGGATCAGTAACCATAGAGGTCTCAAGGACCTCTATGGTTACAATTCTGAAGCATCGCCGACCCCCGATCATGTGACGGGGGTCGGCGATGACGTCATTTCCGGCCGCCCGGCCGGATGCGGTAGTTAAATGCCGCTGTCTGCGTTTGACAGCGGCATTTAACTAGTTAATAGGTGCGGGCAGATCGCGATTCTGCCCGCGCCTGTTACGGGCATATGTCAGCTGTTCAAAACAGCTGACATGTCCCGGCTTTGGTGCGGGCTCACCGCGGAGCCCTGCATCAAAGCAGGGGATCTGACCTCGGACGTACTATCCCGTCCGAGGTCAGATAGGGGTTAATGACCACTTCCCATCACCCAGTACCTGGTATAAAGACAGTCAAAGCTTCCCCCAAAAAATCACACTGTGACCTTGTGCTCTTCTCTCATAGATAAGATACTTACATCCAGGATTGTTCTCTTCACCCCCTTTCAGAATTCTTAGTATTCTTACACTATGCATACTTAATACTTTATTGCATCCAGCTTCAAGCACCTCTCTAATTGACAGTATCATTCTATCCTCTCCTCCCTCCAACCAGTATATGAACATTCAGATTTCATGTTCTGTGCAGGGATATTAAGAAAAATCATCACTTGGGGACATGTTCTTCATAGCTGTTTGCTAGACCTGGTGGTAATGCACCAAAACGGCAGATTGCCGCGAGCCTTATATCATGGGCCTGTGAGACACAGATGGCTCACAAGCCACAGGGTGGGGATCCCTGCTCTAAGCCATAAGTCAGGGTGAGAAGAACAGAGAGAAAAAAAAAAGGAAGGCTGACAGCACTCACTTGTCGGGGCACCCGTTGAAAGTCCAGGGAACCTTCCAGGACAATCAGAAACTCAAATAGTAAAGCAACAGCGCTCCATCCAGGTGTAGTAGTTAAAAATGACAGGCTTATTTTGCCATAGTGAAGCAACGTTTCGACCCAGCAGGTCTTTTTCAAGTATCCTTGCATCACAGTAATAAGCAAGTGCCAGACAAAAGATGGAAAATATGGGTATACCTTGACGATTGGTGGAGCAGCTTAGTATACATTTTTTTGCAAAAAAAGTATCAACTATATACCCTGTTTTTTCCATCTTTTCACAAGCACTTGCTTACTACTGTGATTTTTTTACAGCAGAGTATTTTTGATCTCACTGTGCTCTTTTGCGTCTTCAGGTTTCTTGGTGGTGTGTGAACAGGTTCCTACAGACTTGTTCAATGTGCAAGTAGCCCATGTGTTTCTGGTTCTATAATTGTTCTCTTGTTTCTACAAGACTAGGGAGTCCACCATTCCTTATGGGTCATTTGCATCAAAGCTGTTCCATCCAGCATGTCCACATGGATATTCCCTCTCTGAACCCTGGTTATACAGGTACTATACAGATGATCAAGTTTTTAAATACATCAGATAGGGATTATATACATTACTTAGGACTGCTCTATATGGGTATACCTTGATGATTGGTGGAGCAGCTTAGTATACATTTTTTTGCAAAAAAACGTATCAACTAAATACCCTGTTTTTTCCATCTTTTGACTAGCGCTTGCTTATTACTGTGATATTTTTACAGCAGAGTATTTTTGACCTCACTGTGCACTTTTGTGTCTTCAAGTTTCTTGGTGGTGTGTGAACAGGTTCCTACAGACTTGTTCAATGTGCAAGTAGCACATGTGTTTCTGGTTCTATAATTGTTCTCTTGCTTCAACAAGACTAGGGAGTCCACCACTCCTTATGGGTCATTTGCATCAAAGCTGTTCCATCCAGCATGTCCACATGGATATTCCCTCTCTGAACCCTGCTTATACAGGTACTAAACAGATGATCAGTGTTAGGGGTCGAGTTCCCGCCTCTGCATTGGGGGAATCTCGGGCCATCTCCGCTGCGGTCTCCCATTCTTCTCCTGCCGCAGTGGAGCCTGCTCAGCAGAGACGTCGGTCCCAGTGTTTTGCTAGGTCTGACTCTGTACAAAGAGTTACTGCTGCTTTTCCTGCTTCTGCCATTGAAGTCAGTGCTGGGCAGCGGCGAGCAGACGCTTCTAGGACTAAGTCCTGGTTTTCTTGTTCTGAGCATGCCCAGAGTAAGATCTCTCAGTGGAGATCGAGGGTCACATGTTCAGATACTGCAGCTAAATCCATTGATCTTTCTAGGAAGGTACTGTAGGTGCTCAGTCTCTAACAGCTTCTCATTGGCCCTTCTAGGAAGATCCTGTACATGCTGGAACTATTTAAGGCTCGCAAGGCCGCACGGCCATGCGCTAGTATCTTTCTAAGTTATGTGCTTTGCGCCTGTGTGGTCATGTAAGACTGGGTTCATGGACCCGGCTGAAATAAGCCCCTAAAATGCTGGCACCTCCGGCGAGGAGATTGTGTTTGTATGTATTCAGGGACCAGGCTGAAATAAGCCCCTAGAATGCTGGCACGTCTGGCAAGGAGTTTTGTGTGTGTGCATGACCACTAACTGCTCTCATTTGGGTAGTTAGCCTGTGCCTCTGTGAAAGTCTAGCAGGGTGCAGTGCTTTGCTTTCACGGCTACTCTGTGAAGTAACAGAGCTAGTTCATACCGCCATATAGTGCCGCCATTTGCTAGCAGCAGGTTCTCCTGCACGGTGAACCCCGGGCTGCGAACGCAACAACTGCAGTAAAACATCTATATATATTCAGTGCGTTCCCGCTAGCCCTAACAGTATACTAGCGCCAGGGTCTGGCTAGCAAATGGCAGGCGATCAGCGTCTACAGCAGTACATCCAGCAGCTGGAGGGTAGGTTGGCGGCTCTAGAGCGTACAAACTAAGCTGTGAACGTCACTGCTGTCGCTGTTCAGGCTGCAAGTGTAGCTGCAGCCAGTTTGTCCGCTGCCACCCCTGTTCCGACTATATCCCATCTCCCGCTTCCAGACAAGTTTGCTGGTGACAGTAAGCTATGTCGGGGATTCGTGAGCCAGTGCTCCATACACCTCGAGCTCCTGGCTGCACGTTTTCCTACGGAATGGGCGAGAGTGGGATTCATTATATCTCATTTGTCGGGCAGGGCGTGGGAGTGGGCAACGCCATTTTGGGAGCGTGATGATCGAGTGGTACAGAGTGCTCCTCTCTTCCTGGACGCTCTGAGGCAGGTGTTTTTGGGACCTCGTGTCACCCACGATACCGCGCTCCAATTGTTGGCAATTACTCAGGGTTCGTCCATGGTCAGCCAGTTTGCCATCCAATTCCAGACTCTAGCCTCTGAGCTAGAATGACCAGATAAAGTCCTTATTCCGGTGTTCTGGAAAGGACTGGCAGATCATGTAAAGGACGCCTTAGCCACCAGGGAGATACCCGCCACACTGGAGGAGCTCATTTCCATATCTACCCGCATCGGTGTCCGTTTTAATGAGCGGAGGTTGGAGCGGACCCAGTGTAGGCAGAGGTTTCGGCTGGCTCCCACCTTTGCCAAACCTCTAGAATCTCCTGTTTTGGCATCTGACTCCCATGAGGCCATGGAGGTTTCTCGAGCAGGACCTAGGTCTCAGACCGCTCAAGTACCTGTGGTGTGTAAAAATTGCCAACAACTGGGACATTATGCTAATCGATGTCCACGGCGGTAGGGAAACGATCGCGTCTAGTGACCAGGGGGGGTTCACTAGACACAGCGTCATTTTCCTCCAAGTTGTCCTTTAAAGGGACAATCCTGTTAGGCTCTTCCACTCATACAGTTGAGCTTTGTGTGGATTCAGGAGCAGATGGAAATTTCATATCCTCTGCTTTCGCTCTGCGCCACGCAATACCTCTGGTAATACTTGCCAAACCAGTAACAGTTAGAGTGGTGAATGGGTCGACACTTCCATTACAAATCACACATCAGACTGTCCCTTTCACGTTAACCATGTCCCCATCCCACCAGGAGATTATTTCCCTTCTAGTCCTTCCCGAGGGAATGGATGAGATTCTGTTAGGAATACCCTGGCTCCGTTTCCACTCCCCACATATTGAGTGGTCCCCTGGGAGGATATTGGGTTGGAGTGATTCTTGTAAGGGCAGAAGTGTGAAAGAGTGCGTTCAGGTTTCCACCACTGAGATACCCGCAGATCTCTCTTCTCTTCCCAAATGCTATTGGTCCTATGCAGACGTCTTCTCCAAAAAGGCTGCGGAGACCCTTCCGCCTCACCGTCCCTATGACTGTCCTATAGATCTCTTGCATGGTGCAGAACCTCCTCGGGGACGTGTCTATCCCCTCTCTCTCCCGGAAACGGAGGCTATGTCCCAATACATCCAGGAGAATTTGGCAAGAGGGTTCATTAGGTAGTCAGTGTCACCAGCAGGGGCAGGGTTCTTCTTCGTGCAGAAGAAGAATGGAGAATTACGTCCTTGCATAGATTACAAGGGTCTTAACGCCATCACCGTTAAGAATAAGTACCCGCTGTCCCTGATTTCTGAGCATTTTGATAGGCTTCGGGGAGCAAGGGTGTTTACCAAGTTAGATCTGCGGTGTGCTTATAACCTGATTCGCATCCGTGAGGGGGACGAATGGAAGACAGCCTTTAACACCAGAGACGGGCACTATGAGTATCTGGTGATGCCCTTCGGGCTCTGTAATGCCCCAGCCATTTTCCAAGACATTGTCAATGACATCTTCCGGGATATGCTCTCCACCTCGGTCGTAGCCTATCTGGATGATATTCTCATCTTCTCTCTAGATATTGACTCCCAGCGGAGAGATGTTGGCAGAGTCTTCGACCTCTTACGGGCAAATTCTCTTTATGCAAAGTTGGAGAAGTGTATGTTTGAGCAGGAGTCTCTACCTTTCCTGGGCTATATCATCGCAGCCCAGGGATTGGATATGGATCCTGGCAAACTACAGGCTGTGATGGACTGGCAAGAACCCCATTCTCTTAACCCCTTAGTGACAGAGCCAATTTAGTACTTAATGACCGAGCCAATTTTTACAATTCTGACCACTGTCACTTTATGAGGTTATAACTCTGGAACGCTTCAACGGATCCTGCTGATTCTGAGACTTTTTTTTCGTAACATATTGTACTTCATGTTAGTGGTAACATTTCTTCAATATTACTTGTGATTATTTATGAAAAAAATGGAAATATGGTGAAAATTTTTAAAATTTTGCAATTTTCAAACTTTGTATTTTTATGCCCTTAAATCAGAGAGATATTTCACGAAAAATAGTTAATAAATAACATTTCCCACATGTCTACTTTACATCAGCACAATTTTGGAAACAAAATTTTTTTTTGTTAGGGAGTTATAAGGGTTAAAAGTTGACCAGCAATTTCTCATTTTTACAACACCATTTTTTTTCAGGGACCACATCACATTTGAAGTATTTTTGAGGGGTCTATATGATAGAAAATAATGAAGTGTGACACCATTCTAAAAACTACACCCCTCAAGGTTCTCAAAACCACATTCAAGAAGTTTATTAACCCTTTACGTGCTTCATAGGAACTGAAACAATGTGGAAGGAAAAAATGAACATTTAACTTTTTTTTGCAAACATTTTAATTCAGAAGCATTTTTTTTATTTTCTCAAGTGTAAAAACAGAAATGTAACCATAAATTTTGTTATGCAATTTCTCCTGAATACGCCAATACCCCACATATGGGGGTAAACCACTTTTTGGACGCACCGCAGAACTTGGAAGTGAAGGAGCGCCGTTTGACTTTTTCAATGCAGAATTGGCTGGAATTGAGATCGGACGCCATGTCACGTTTAGAGAGCCCCTGATGTGCCTAAACAGTGGAAACCCCCCACAAGTGACACCATTTTGGAAACTAGACCCCTTAAGGAACTTATCTAGATGTGTGGTGAGCACTTTGAAACCCCAAGAGCTTCACAGAAGTTTATAACGTAGAGCCGTGAAAATAAAAAATTGCATTTGTTTACACAAAAATGATCTTTTGCCCACAAATTCTTATTTTCACAAGGGTAACAGGAGAAATTAGACCAATAAAGTTGTTGTGCGATTTCTCCTGAATGCGTCGATACCCCATATGTGAGGGTAAACCACTGTTTGGGTGCACCGCAGAGCTTGGAAGAGAAGGAGTGCTGTTATGTAGGCAATCCAGTGACACAGTGTGCCAGCAATCAGAGCACATA
Source organism: Ranitomeya imitator (assembly GCF_032444005.1). Classification (NCBI taxonomy): domain Eukaryota; kingdom Metazoa; phylum Chordata; class Amphibia; order Anura; family Dendrobatidae; genus Ranitomeya; species Ranitomeya imitator. The sequence continues at coordinate 340,746,533 of NC_091286.1, forward strand.
CAGTGATCTGACAATAACCCAAAAACAATAGAACGAGCTCTGAGACGTGGAATCTCTGTAGACCGCAATACCTGAACCTAACCTAACACAACTAAAGGCAGCTGTGGATTGCGCCTGACACTACCTATGCAACTCGGCACAGCCTGAGGAGCTGACTAGCCTGAAGATAGAAAAACAAGCCTGACTTGCCTCAGAGAAATACCCCAAAGGAAAAGGCAGCCCCCCACATATAATGACTGTTAGCAAGATGAAAAGACAAACGTAGGGATTAAATAGATTCAGCAAAGTGAGGCCCGATATTCTAGATAGAGCGAGGATAGCAAAGAGAACTTTGCAGTCTACAAAAAACCCTAAAGCAAAAAACCACGCAAAGGGGGCAAAAAGACCCACCGTGCCGAACTAACGGCACGGCGGTACACCCTTTGCGTCTCAGAGCTTCCAGCAAAACGAAATGACAAGCTGGACAGAAAAAGTAGCAACAAAAGCAAAGAAGCACTTATCTAAGCAGAGCAGCAGGCCACAGGAAAGATCCAGAATCTCAGATCCAACACTGGAACATTGACAAGGAGCAAGGAAGACAGAATCAGGTGGAGTTAAATAACAAAGCAGCCAACGAGCTCACCAGAACACCTGAGGGAGGAAGCTCAGAAGCTGCAGTACCACTTGTGACCACAGGAGTGAATTCAGCCACAGAATTCACAACAGAGTGCCGTTTTACTTTTTCAATGTAGAATTGGCTGGAATTGAGATTGGACGCCATGTCGCGTTTGGAGAGCCCCTGATGTGCCTAAACAGAGGAAACGCCCCACAAGTGACACCATTTTGGAAACTAAACCCCTTAAGGAACTTATCTAGATGTGTGGTGAGCACTTTGAACCCCCATGTGCTTCACAGAAGTTTATAACGTTGAGCCGTGAAAATAAAAAATCGAATTTTTTTCTACAAAAATGATATTTTTGCCCCCAAATTTTTATTTTCACAAGGGTAACAGGAGAAATTAGACCACAAAAGTTGTAGTGCAATTTCTCCTGAGTATGTCGATACCCAATATGTGGGGGTAAACCACTGGTTGGGCGCACCACAGAGCTTGGAAGAGAAGGAGTGCCATTTTACTTTTTCAATGTAGAATTGTCTGGAATTGAGATCGGACGCCATGTCACGTTTGGAGAGCCCTTGATGTGCCTAAACAGTGGAAACCCCCCACAAGTGACCCCATTTTGGAAACTAGACCCCCCATGGAACTTATCTAGATGTGTGGTGAGAACTTTGAATGCCCAAGTGCTTCACAGAAGTTTATAATGCAGAGTCGTGAAAATAAAAAATATTTTTTTTTCCACAAAAAAGATATTTTAGCCCCCAAGTTTTTATTTTCACAAGGGTAACAGGAGAAATTGGACCGCAATAGTTGTTGTCCAATTTATCCCGAGTACACTGATGTGCCATATGTGGGGGTAAACCACTGTTTGTGTGCACGGCAGAGCTCGGAAGGGAAGGAGCGCCGTTTTGGAATGCACAATTTGATAGAATGGTCTGTGGGCGTTATGTTGCGATTGCAGAGCCCCTGATGTACCTAAACAGTAGTAACCCCCCACAAGTGACCCCATTTTGGAAACAAGACCCCCAAGGAACTTATTTAGATGTGTGGTGAGAACTTTGAATGCCCAAGTGCTTCACAGAAGTTTAGAATGCAGAGTCGTGAAAATAAAAAAAATATTTTTTTTTCCACAAAAAAGATTTTGTAGCCCCCAAGTGTTTATTTTCACAAGGGTAACAGGAGAAATTGGACCACGAAAGTTGTTGTCCAATTTATCCCGAGTACGCTGATGCCCCAAATGTAGGGGTAACCCACTGTTTGGGCGCACGGCAGAGCTCAGAAGGGAGGGAGCACCATTTGACTTTTTGAGCGCAAAATTGGCTGTCGTGTTTGGAGACCCCCTGATGTACCTAAACAGTGGAAACCCCCCAATTCTAGCTCCAACCTTAACCCCAACACACCCCTAACCCTAATTCCAACCCGATCCATAATCCTAATCGCTAACCCTAACGATAATCACAACCCTTACCCCAAAACAACCCTAATGTCAACCCTAACCATAACCCTAATCAAAACCCTAAATCCAACACACCCCTAATCCTAATCTCAACCCTAACCTCAAACCTAACCCTAATTCCAATACACCCCTAATCACAACCTTAACCCTAATCCCAAACCTAACCCTAATCCCAAGCGTAACCCTAATGCCAACCCTAACCCTAATACCAACCCTAATCCAAACCCTAACCCTAATCCCAACTCTAACCCTAACTTTAGCTGCAACCCTAGCCCTAACTTTAGCCCCAACCCTAGCCCTAAATCTAACCCTAAATTTAGCCCCAACCCTAACCCTAGCCCTAACTTTAGCTCCAACCCTAACTCTAGCCCTAACTTTAACCCTAACCCTAGCCCTAAGGCTACTTTCACACTTGCGTTTGGCATCCGTCGCAATCTGTCATTTTGGACAAAAAACGGATCCTGCAAATGTGCCCGCAGGATGCGTTTTTTACCCATAGACTTGTATTGCCAACGGATCGCGATGGATGGCCACACGTCGCGTCCATCGTGCACTGGATCAGTTGTGTTTTGGCGGACCGTCGGCACAAAAAAACGTTCAATTTAACAATTTTTTGTACGTCGCGCCCGCCATTTCTGACTGCACATGCGTGACCGTAACTCTGCCCCCTCCTCCCCAGGACATAGATTGGGCAGCGGATGCGTTGAAAAACTACATCCGCTGCCCACGTTGTGCACAATTTTCACAACGTGCGTCGGTATGTCGGGCCGACGCATTGCGACAGCCCCATACCGACGTAAGTGTGAAAGAACCCTAACCCTAAATTTAGCCCCAACCCTAACCCTAAATTTAGCCCCAACCTTAACCCTAACCCTAGCCCTAACCCTTGCCCTAACCCTAGCCCTAACCCTAACCCTAGCCCTAACCCTAGCCCTAACCCTAGCCCTAACCCTAGCCCTAACCCTAACCCTAACCCTAGCCCTAACCCTAACCCTAGCCCTAACCCTAACCCTAACCCTAGCCCTAGCTCTAACCCTAACCCTAACCCTAACCCTAGCCCTAACCCTAACCCTAATTTTAGCCCCAACTGCTCTTCTCCTGCCGGCCGGCAGATGGCGACAGATGGTGGTTGTACAGCGCATGCGCCCGCCATTTTCTGTTCCCTTGAAGATGCCGGCAGCCAGGAGGAGCAGCAGGAGGACCCAGGGACACCAATAAGTATAATAGGGTCCCCGAATCCCCCTATTTCTCTGTCCTCTAATGTGCGATCACATCAGAGGACAGAGAATTACACTTTGCTTTTTTTTTTTGTGGTCGCCGGTAAACAGTTAATTACCGGCGATCGCAAAACAGGGGTCGGTAAAACCGACCCCGATCATGTTCTTTGTGGTCTCGGCTACCCCCAGCAGCCGAGACCCCAAAGATCCTCCCGGTGCCGGCCGGCAGGCACACTGCGCATGCGCCCGCCATTTTTTTGCTGGAAAAAGATGGCGGCACCCATCGGGAGCCATGAGGAGAACCGGGGGGAGACAAGTAAGTATCGGGGGGCTATTGGGGACCCCATTTCTCTGTCCTCTGATGTGTGATCACATCGGAGGACAGAGAAATTAAAAGGGAAATCACGTTTTTTTTTTTTGCGATTGCCGGTAAACGGTTACTTATCGATGATCTCAAATGCGGGGTCGGTAAAAATCCCCCCGAATCATGTTCTCTGGGGTCTCGGCTACCCCCGGCAGCCGAGACCCTGGAAAAAATCCGACTCTGGGGGGCGCTATTTACTTTTTCCACAGCGCTGTTAATTAATGGCGCTGTGGTTTAAGTACCCTTAGCGGCCGCCGTTAAAAGGCGTATCGGCGGTCGTTAAGGGGTTAAAGAGGTGCAGCGCTTTATGGGGTTCATTATTACCGCCAATTCATTCCCCACTTCTCAACTTTGGTAGCTCCTTTGGTAGCCCTCACCAAGAAGGTAGCAAATCCCAAATTGTGGTCTGAAGAGGTCTCCAGGGCCTTTTCTTCTATTAAGTCTCATTTTGCTAGCGCTTCCATTCTACATCGTCCCGATGTTGATAACCCGTTCATAATGGAGGTGGATGCCTCTTCCGTTGGTGCAGGAGCAGTCCTCTTCCAAAAGGATGTTCAAGGTCGGAAGCATCCGTGCTTCTTCTCCAAGACATTCACACCAGTGGAGAGGAATTATTCCATCGGGGACAGGGAGTTGCTAGCGATGAAGCTGGCTTTCTCGGAGTGGAGACATCTCTTGGAGGGGGCTCGTTTTCCCTTTCAAGTCTTCACGGACCACAAAAATTTGTTATATCTGCAAACAGCCCAGCGGCTAAATTCTCGACAGGCCAGATGGTCCTTGTTCTTCTCCCGGTTCAACTTCACTCTTCATTATCTCGCTGGGGAGAAGAACATTCATGCTGACACTCTCTCTCGCTCTGTTGTGTCATCTATGGAGGAGGAAGGGGAGCCTCGGCTTATTGTCCCTTCAGAGAGCCTGTGAACCGTAGCTCTGGTTTTGCTAGAGTCTGTGCCTCCAGGCAAGACTTTTGTGCCCATTTATTTGCGACCGGAGGTTCTCTCTTGGGCTCATTCGTCCAGGGTGGGTGGACTCTTTGGGACAAAGAGGACATCTGAGCTGCTGGCGAGGATGTACTGGTGGCCACATATGGTCTGAAATGTCAGAGATTATATTCAGGCGTGTGGCATGTGTCGCCAAAAATAAATCTCGTCAACGGCCAGCTGGTTTACTCTATCCCTTGCCGGTGGCAGACAGGCCCTGGGAGATGGTCGGGGTGGACTTTGTTGTGGGTTTACCCAAGTCTCATGGATGTACCATCATTTGGGTCATCACCGATCATTTCTCGAAAATGGTGCATTTGGTGCCGCTACTACAGTTACCTTCTGCACGGGCCTTGGCAGCGTTGTTCATAAAACACATCTTCCGACCTACACGGTATGCCAGACAAAATTGTCAGTGACCGGGGTCCTCACTTTGCGTCTCGGTTCTGGAGAGAGCTTTGTCGTCTTCTCAGCATTGAGTTAAATCTCTCTTCCGCATATCATCCCAAGACGAATGGGTTTGTAGAGAGAGCCAACCCGACCTTTGTCACATATCTGCGACATTTTGTCTCAGCCAGACAGGATGACTGGGCATCCTTGCTATCGTGGGCGTTGATTTCACTGAACAACGGCATAGTCAACTCCACTGGGCAAACTCCATTCCTCCTCAACTATGGTCAGCATCCGTGGGTACCTGTGCCTATTCCCGTGTCTTCCGCCGACTTCAGGGTGGCAGACTTGGCTGTGGAGGCACGGGATATTTGGGACCGCACTCAGGATGCCATTAGGGCCTCCAAGGAGAGAATGAGGTTCTCCGCCGATGCACATCGGTGCCCCGCTCCGACCTTTGCTCCTGGTGACTTGTTGTGGCTCTCCGCCCATAATATCAGGCTGCGAGTTGAGTCCACTAAGTTTGCATCTCGCTACTTGGGTCCCTTCAAGGTCCTCGAACAGGTTAACCCTGTGGTCTATCGTTTAGCCCTTCCGCCATGCCTGGGTATCACCGACACCGTTCATGTGTCCCTCTTGAAACCCGTTTACATGTCCTGGTTTTCTGAGTCATGGGACATCGGGATCGTCTATGGACGATTACAAGGTGAACACTATTTTGGGGTGCAAGGTGGTACGTGGCAAAACATTTTATTTGGTGGACTGGAAGGGTTATGGTCCTGAGGACAGGTCCTGGGAGCCTGCTGAGCACATTCGGGCTCTGCAGCTCATTGCTGCTTTCGAGCATAGCGAGGTCCAAGGAGGGGGGCCCTGGGAGGGGGGTAATGTTAGGGGTCGAGTTCCCGCCTCTGCACAGGGGGAATCTCGGGCCATCTCCGCTGCGGTCTCCCATTCTTCTCCTGCCGCAGTGGAGCCTGCTCGGTAGAGACATCGGTCCCAGCGTCTTGCTAGGTCTGACTCTGTACAAAGAGAAACTGCTGCTTTTCCTGCTTCTGCCATTGAAGTCAGTGCTGGGCAGCGGCGAGCAGACGCTTCTAGGACTAAGTCCTGCTTTTCTCATTCTGAGCATGGCGAGAGTTAGATCTCTCAGTGGAGATCGAGGGTCACATGTTCAAATACTGCAGCTAAATCCATTGGTCCTTCTAGGAAGGTACTGTAGGTGCTCAGGCTCTGTAGCAGCTTCTCATTGGCCCTTCTAGGAAGGTCCTGTACGTGCTGCAACTATTTAAGGCTCACATGGCCGCACGGCCATGCGCTAGTATCTTTCTAAGTTATGTGCTTTGCGCCTGTGTGGTCATGTAAGACTGTGTTCAGGGACCCGGCTGAAATAAGCCCCTAAAATGCTGGCACATCTGGTGAGGAGATTGTGTTTGTATGTATTCAGGGACCAGGCTGAAATAAGCCCCTAGAATGCTGGCACCTACGGCGAGGAGTTTTGTGTGCGTGCATGACCACTGACTGCTCTCATTTGGGTAGTTAGCCTGTGCCTCTGTGAAAGTCTAACAGGGCGTAGTGCTTTGCTTTCACGGCTACTCTGTGAAGTAACAGTGCTAGTTCATACTGCTATATAGTGCCTCCATTTGCTAGCAGCAGGTTCTCCTGCACGGTGGACCCCGGGCTGCGAACGCATCAACTACAGTAAAACATCTATATATATTCGGTGCATTCCGCTAGCCCTAACAATCAGGTTTTTAAATACATCAGATAGGAATTACATTACTTAGGACTGCTCTATATGGGTATACCTTGACGATTGGTGGAGCAGCTTAGTATACATTTTTTTGCAAAAAAAACCTTTCAAATACCCGGTTTTTTCCATCTTTTGACTAGTACTTGCTTATTACTGTGATTTTTTTTACAGAAGAGTATTTTTGACCTCACTGTGCTCTTTTGTGTCTTCAAGTTTCTTGGTGGTGTGTGAACAGGTTCCTACAGACTTGTTCAATGTGCAAGTAGCCCATGTGTTTCTGGTTCTATAATTGTTCTCTTGTTTCTACAAGACTAGGGAGTCCACCACTCCTTATGGGTCATTTGCATCAAAGCTGTTCCATCCAGCATGTCCACATGGATATTCCCTCTCTGAACCCTGCTTATACAGGTACTATACATATGATCATGTTTTTAAATACATCAGATAGGGATTATATACATTAGTTAGGACTGCTCTATATGGGTATACCTTGGCGATTGGTGGAGCAGCTTAGTATGCATTTTTTTGAAAAAAAAGTATCAACTAAATACCCTGTTTTTTCCATCTTTTGGTGGCCAGCAATGAGTCCAGACCTGAATCCCATAGAACACCTGTGGAGAGATCTAAAAATGGCAGTTTGGAGAAAGCACCCTTCAAATATCAGGGACCTGGAGCAGTTTGCCAAAGAAGAATGGTATAAAATTCCTGCAGAGCATTGTAAGAAACTCATTGATGGTTACCAGAAGCGGTTGGTCGCAGTTATTTTTGCTAAAGGTTGTGCAACCAAGTATTAGGCTGAGGGTGCCAATACTTTTGTCTGGCCCATTTTTGGAGTTTTGTGTGAAATGATCAATGTTTTGCATTTTGCTTCATTCTCTTTTGTGTTTTTTCATTTAAGACAAATTAAATGAAGATAATAATACCAAATAATTTGCGTTTGCAATCATTTTCAGGAAGAAAATGACTATTGTCTGACAGAATTGCAGGGGTGCCAATACTTTTGGCCATGACTGTATGTATGTACAACTCTGGCAACAATTAAGAGACCACAACATCAAAACCGTGTCATGGGCAGCCCATTCTCTAGACCAGAACCCCATTGAAAACCTCTGGAATATAATCAAGAGGATGATGGATAGACACAAGCCATCAAATAAAGAACTGCTTAAATTTTTGTCACAGAAGCAGTGTGAAAGACTGGTGGAAAGCATGCCAAGACGCATGAAAGCTGTGATTAAAAATCATGGTTATTCCACAAAATATTGATTTCTGAACTATACTGAGATAAAACATTAGTATTGTTGTTTATAAATGATTATGAACTTGTTTTCTTTGGATTATTTGAGGTCTGAAAGCACTGGGATATTTTTTAATTTTAACCATTTTTCTTTGTCAGAAAAAAAATACAAAATTTATTACTTTGAAATTTGAGGACATGTTGTTGTCAGACGTTTATAGACTAAAAGAACAATTTACGTTTTACTCAAAAATATACCTATAAAGGGCAAAATCAGACAAACTGAACATTTTGCAGTGGTCTCTTAATTTTTGCCAGAACTGTATTATATATCTGGCATCTGTATCATCTGGCATCTGCTCTACATGTACCATATATACACACACAAAGAAAACAAGTTCATAATCATTTAGAAACAACAATACTAATGTTTTAACTCAGGAAGATTTCAGAAATCAATATTTTGTGGAATAACCATGATTTTTAATTACAGCTTTCATGCATCTTGGAATGCTTGCCACCAGTCTTTCAATCTGCTTCTGGCTCAAAAATGTAAGCAGTTCTTTGTTTGATGGCTTGTGGCTATCCATCATCCTCTTGATTACATTCCAGATGTTTTCAATGGGGTTCAGGTCTGGAGAATGGGCTGCCCATGACAGGTTTTTGATGTGGTGGTCTCTTAATTTTTGCCAGAGCTGTATAATGTAATATATACATGGTCTCGCACTGCCTGTTCCAGCAGTTATCATGTAACCACGAAGATGTGCTTTGCACACTTGCTGTCATGTGCCATCTACAGTGTCAGCCGCATCTACAGTGTTCTAGTCACTGACATAGTGGACACAAGTTGTCACATGACTGCAAGCATGACTGCGCTGGTACCAGCAGAACCGAATGCTAAAGGATATATATTTATACACCGTGTTCCAAATTATTATGCAAATTGGATTTAAGTGTCATAAAGATTTAATTGCTTTGTTTTTCAAATAAACTGGTGGATGGTAATGTGTCTCAGGGCTCAATGGATCACTGAAATCAATCTTAAACACATGTGATAATTAGTTTTCCTGGTAATTCTAATTAAAGGAAAACTACTTAAAAATGATGCTCCACATTATTAAGCAGGCCACAGGTTTCAAGTAACATGGGAAAGAAAAAGGATCTCTCTGCTGCCTAAAAGCATCAAATAGTGCAATGCCTTGGTCAAGGGATGAAAACATTAGATATTTCCCTAACACTTAAGCATTATCATCGTACTGTTAAGAGATTTGTGGCTGAATCTGTGCACAGAAGTGTTCGTGCTGATAAAGGCATAATGAGGAAGGTTTCTGCCGGGCAAGTTCATCGGATTAAGAGAGCAGCTGCTAAAAAGCCATTACAAACCAGCAAACAGATATTTGAAGCTGCTGGTGCCTCTGGAGTCCCTCAAACCTCAAGGTGTAAGATCCTTCAAAGGCTTGCTTTGGTTCATAAACCTACTATTCGGCCATTCCTAAACAGTGTTCACAAGCAGAAACAGTTGCAGTGGGCCCAGACCAGGGCCAGACTGGCCATTTGGCAATTCTGGCAAATGCCAGAAGGGCCGATCTGGTTGTGGGCTGCCTTGTCTGCTACGTTGTTAACAGAATCAATGTTCTCAAGACACCCATACTGTTAACAGTTGTGACGGAGCACAGAGCCGGTCACTCCATCACTTACCCCAGCAGGCCGTGGGTATAACTAGAAATATTGGTGTTGCAGTAAATCTTCCTTTCTTCCATCCAGGGTAATAGTAGTAATATATCTCCATCTGGTACTTGGGGATGGGGACAACATGGGCCTGTGTGATTTCAAATGCCAGGGCTGAATTTCATCCCCAGTCCGTACCTGGCCCAGACATACATGAAGACTAATTTTCAAACAGTTTTGTTTACTGATGAGTGTCGAGCAACCCTGGATGGTTCAGATGGATGGAGTAGTGGATGGTTGGTGGATGGACACCATGTCCCAACAAGGCTGCGACGTCAGCAAGGAGGTGGAGGAGTCATTGGGCCAGAATCATGGGGAAAAAGCTGGTAGGGCTCTTTAAGGTTCCTGAAGGTGTGAAAATTACCTCTGCAAAGTATATAGAGTTTCTGACTGACAACTTTCTTCCATGGTATAAAAAGCAGAAACATGCCTTCAGGAGCAAAATCATCTTCATGCATGACAATGCACCATCTCATGCTATCGAACAAAGTCCAGCTCACCATGATCGACATCCATGGAGACTCGGAGCGCAGAACCGCTGTGTCAGGGCGTAGGAAATCAAAGAAGAAATGAGGAATCCAGCTCAACAAGGTAGTGAAAAAAACTTCTTTCTTTATTCACTTGAAAATATATTCAGTGGAGGATAAAAACATCAGCAGTTACAAAAGATAAAAAGCGATATCGCTTGAGCTGGATTCCTCATTTCTTCTACCATCTCATGCTGCAAAGAATACCTCGGAGTCATTGACTGCTATGGGCATAAAAGGAGATAAACTCATGGCTTGGCCACCATCTTCCCCTGATCTCAACCCCATAGAGAACCTTTGAAGTATCATCAAGCAAAAGCTCTATGAGGGTGGGAGGCAGTTGACATCAAAACAGCAGCTCTGGGAGGCTATTCTGACTTCATGCAAAGAAATACAAGCAGAAACTCTCCAAAAACTCACAAGTTCAATGGATGCAAGAATTGTGAAGGTGATATCAAAGAAGGGGTCCTATGTTAACCTGTAACTTGGCCTGTTAGGATGTTTTGGAGTTAAATAGCTTTTTTGTTCAGTGAATGTGACCTCCTAATACTGCAAATTCCACAAATGAGCATTTTCAGTTCTTTAAAACATATAAAATGTTTAGAAATCCTACTATGCCTAATAAATTGGAACAGTGCATTTTGAGTTTTTATTCATTTTGGAGATTATACTGTTATCATTGGGAGGTTTCTTCAATAAAATTCAATGTGTACTCTAAAGGGTGATGACTTTTATTAGACTGACTGTCATTTGCACTGACCATTTAGGAAAATCCGAGAAAAATATCATTTGCACAATAATTTGGAACATGGTGTGTATATATATATATATATACACAGTATATATATATATATATATATATATATATATATATTTATTACACACACATACAGTATATATATCTCCTTGTCAGTGAAGAAATATAAATATATATATTTTTTTAGAGGTGTGGGGACCCAAATAGAACTTTTACTGTGGGGCCCTGTAATTGATATGTACACCCCTGCTTGCAGGGCAGTAATAATGAGGGCAATCTGGCTTGTTTCTCGGACCCGAGGCTCCAGCGGTCCTATTGCCAGATTGCCCTCATCATAAGTAGAGAACCGGGCAGTGACGGGGGCCCAGACACATTTCTTGTACAGGGGCCCTAAGCTGTCAGTGTCCGCCCCTGCACAAATTGAATCTTATATTGTTCGAATTCTCATGAAACCAAGACTTCCATGAAATTTGACTCAAACTCAATCCTCAATCCTCTGAAGGTTGGTCGGCTCATCTCTAATGGAGACTATAAACATTTAGTGCTAAATAAAAGGGCCCATAGTTCAGGAACTTTATGGTGAATTAAAAAAAATAAAAATGGAATACTCATGGGAGCAAAATAGAACAAGAGCAAACACTGGCCACATTTGACCTGATTATTGAAAATGATGGAAACTCTCTAAAACTAAAATGATCAAAGGCATAATTAAAAATGTTCAATTTTTGCAATTATGTACTTTATTCAGACATCAAAGTTTTAATTTCTCTCTTGTTAATCTTCTAAGGAATTTATCCCTATGTCTTGGACATAAAAAGCAGATGTGTTCAGAAGCGACTTGCTTTCAGAGATGGGGCTAAGCATGTGAATCATTTAGGTCCTTCTGTAAAAATAGGGAAATATCACTGCATATCCTGGACATTTTCTGTTATTTAAAATAAACAGTAAAACACCTCTCATTGAGTTGTTTAATTTGGGAATTCGTAAAAACACAGCCCAAAACAGCTGTTCCAAACAATTCTGCTTTTTTTTTTTCCAAGGACCTTGCAGACTACACAGAAAGTTATGAAAATAATCCTTCCAATTAGTGTGTGGTCAGTGCACCTGCAACAAAGATTGGTCCAAGGGAATGTGGCAGCTAATGTCACAGAGAACAATTCGTGAATTCATCAGAATGGTCTTGTTACAATATTACATTTACACAGATGTTAATCCCTAGGGTGCAAACAGCATACGAATAACCCCACTAAAATCTGAAGAGCATGAGAAACAAGAGTTCAGATCAGGAAAGCTGTTAATTTTCACATATTACTGGTTTCACTGTTGAAGCTCCATTTTCACATGTGCAATAAATTTAATATTGCATATCTCCACATCTCTACAACATGCAGCCCAGAGACTAACGTCTCATTATTCTGATGAAAAATGACATCAGTCAATGAATGTGTAACTTGAAGTCATATCCAGATGTAATTAAATTTATCACCTGCTTTCCTTTTCGGTTGCACTCATTAGCTAGTAGCCTAACACTTCCACTTGACTTTGTGTGTCTTACAATCGATTCCTCGGGGAAATGTTGTGGCTCAAATAGGACTACAGTACTTTAACAAGAAAAAAAGCCAGATCAGAGATCTAGTGGGCCTCATTTTCAAAGAGTTCACTTCTCAGCATGTGTCTGTAGGGAAATGCTTTTGAAGAAAGGTCCCTCAGAGCACGTTTCTTCTTTAACTCTGCAACCTGAAGGATTTGATCTAATCTATGGTGCTATGTGAATATCATTTACCAAATCACTTATAGTTGCCCTATAAATACAATGCATGCACTCTCCCCCGAAACAAGTGCATTTAATTATAATTATTATCATCAATTGGTTCAGCTCTTAACATTTAGAGAGTTGATTGCGGAAGAAATATGATGAAGACCGGGTGTAGACAAAAACAAACATATTTAATTTGTCCGATTTTCATCTTTAAAAAAACAACAGATAATCGCCATTCATTATATCATTCATATTCCATCCGTATGTCATCCCCGTGAAAACCCGTCTTCTGAATACCCCTATTAATGTGAATCTGTGAGCAAGTTTTTACCATCTAATCTGAGAGCACCATAATGTAGGGGGAAGAGAGATTGATTTCAGGGATGTATCATTTGCTCAGCAGCTTGCTGTAGTTTCAATTAAATTAGTGTTTTATCAGCAGAAAATTATCATTAGAGGACTAGGTCACAGGGGCAAGACAGTCCAGCTAATCTGTGTAACCCCGCCTTCATCATTGATTGGTTGCTTACAAACAGTGTGCAGTGTAAACAAGCTGTCGATCAGTGGTGTGGGCGGGGTTATACACATCTACAGCAGAGAAAACAGGAATTCAATTCAATCTACACAAAACAATCTAATAAGTACACATCATTGGAGTCAGGCTTTCTGCAGCTACATAATTCAGCTCTCAAATTCCATAGCAAAAATCTTTTGACAGATTCCTTTTAGTTAAGACTATTCTTATGCTGTCCATGTGCTACCTGATTTTAATGGCTCGTTCAGACAAGTGTATAATATGTGTGTGCTGTCCACGTAAAAATCAATTAGGAAATGTAATTCACTAAGGCTTTTCAGATATATTTTTTCACAAAAAGTGAGTGCGAAATAAATTGCAGCATGCAGTATTCTGTATCCTGGATCCCACGCATAACATCTGTAATGCATCTGATTTTTACGAATACATACATTGCCATTATTAACCCCTTAATGACCGCCAATACGTCTTTTAACTGACCTGAGATATAAGAGAATAGCCTCCCCATACAGGAGACAATACAGCAGCTGTAGGCTGTGCACTATAGCTGACAACTTGCTGCACCAGCCACGATCAGTATTTGCACCATCTAAATCTGTTTAACCCCTTAGATGCTGCTGTCAATAGTGACTACATCATTATAAATGGTTAACAGAGTGTGGGGGCTTCTTCTTTGTCCCAATTGGTGTCCTCAGATCATGATTTTGTTGTCCTGATGTTTGCGATGGCAATTCATGACCAAATAGCGGCCTTAGAGTCTGACGGCTGTAGTAATCTGTTTAGAAGTTAGCAACATTTAGGTGGCAAAAATACACATTTTCATTTCTGTCATACCACTTTGCATTAATTCCTGTAAAGCACCTGAAGGGTTAATAAACTACCTGACTGCAGTTTTCAATATGTTTAGGGGTGCTGTTTTTAAAATGGTATCACGTTTGTGGGTTTCCCAATATATGGGACCCCTAAAGTCACTTCAAACATGGGTAAGTCCCTAAAAAAATAAATTTTGTAAATTTCTTTGAAAAAATGAAAAATTGCTGCTACATTTTTAAACCTCCTAAAATGTTAGCAAAATAAAATAACATTTTACAAATGGTCCTGATGTAAAGCAGACATGTGGGAAATGTTATTTATTAATGGTTTGCTGTTGTATGACTATCTGGTTTAAAGGGATAATCATTCAAATTTAGAACATTGCAAATTTTTTAACATTTTTCTCAAATTTTTGATATTTTTTATAAATAAACACAAAAAATGTTGAACTAAATTTACCATTATCATAAAGTATAATGTGTCACGAAAAAACAGTCTCAAAATCACTGGGATTTGTTGAAGCGTTGCAGAGTTATTACCACATAAAGTGACACTGGTCAGATTTCAAAAATTTGGCTCGGTCACTAAGGGGTTAACATAGGAAACTGTATTTGATAATACGCATTTTAAACTGTTGATGTATAAAAACGGATGTCACAAGGATGTAAAATGCAGACACACAGATGGGAGATGAATAGAATACAGATGACACTATGGATGACAATTATAAGAGTTTTCTAGATGAAAATTAGGTGACTTTATAAATGATTGCCTGACCCCCACCTAACATGGACAGGACACATAAATATGCAGTAATACACTAGTCTGAATGAACTCAAGGATTTCAAATCATAACTTTTTTGCTAAAAATAACTGTACACACAAATGGCTCTGAAGCGCAAAGTGTGATCGGGGCCTTAAGGTACCGTCACACTAAGCGACGCTGCAGCGATACCGACAACGATCCGGATCGCTGCAGCGTCGCTGTTTGGTCGCTGGAGAGCTGTCACACAGACAGCTCTCCAGCGACCAACGATGCCGGTAACCAGGGTAAACATCGGGTTACTAAGCGCAGGGCCGCACTTAGTAACCCGATGTTTACCCTGGTTACCATCGTTAAAGTAAAAAAAACAACTACTACATACTTACCTTCTGCTGTCTGTCCTCGGCGCTCTGCTTCTCTGTACTGGCTGTGAGCGCCGGGCAGCCGGAAAGCAGAGCGGTGACGTCACCGCTCTGCTTTCCGGCCGCTGTGCTCACAGCCAGAGCAGAGAAGCAGAGCGCCGAGGACAGACAGCGGTAGGTAAGTATGTAGTGGTTGTTTTTTTTACTTTAACGATGGTAACCAGGGTAAACATCGGGTTACTAAGCGCGGCCCTGCGCTTAGTAACCCGATGTTTACTCTGGTTACCAGCGAAGACATCGCTGAATCGGCGTCACACACGCCGATTCAGCGATGTCTGCGGGGAGTCCAGCGACGAAACAAAGTTCTGGACTTTCTTCCCCGACCAGCGATATCACAGCAGGATTCTGATCGCTGCTGCATGTCACACTGGACGATATCGCTAGCGAGGATGCTGCAACGTCACGGATCGCTAGCGATATCGTCTAGTGTGACGGTACCTTTAGTCTACATTCACACATCTGTGTGACACAATGATGTCCAGACCATTTTTTACTTGGACTGCACACAGAACCATAGAGTTTTCTTGAGCCATACTCACGTGAATTTTAAAAACAGATCAATGTCTCTGAGACTCAGAGCGCATCTAATTCATATGCGGATATTTCATATCAATGAAAAAGTAGTGGACAACTTCTCTAACCCCTTTAACCTCGAGGGTGGTTTGCACGTTAATGACCAAGCTAATTTTTGCAATTCTGTCCACTGTTCCTTTATGAGGTAATAACTCTGGAACGCTTCAACGGATCTTGGCGATTCTGAGAAGTTTTTTTTCTAACATATGTACTTCACGGTCGTGGTAAAATTTCTTCGATACAACTTCCATTTATTTTTTTAATTAACGGAAATTTGGCAAAAATTTGGAAAATGTTGCTATTTTCAAACTTTGAATTTTTATGCCCTTAAAACAGAGAAATATGTCACAGAAAACAGTTAATAAATAACATTTTCCACATGTCTACTTTACATCAGCACAATTTTGGAAACAAAATTTTTTTTTGTTAGGAAGTTATATGGGTTTAAAGTTGTCCACCGATTTCTAATTTTTACACCAACATTTACAAAATCATTTTTTTTAGGGACCACCTCACATTTGAACTCACTTTGAGGGGTCTGTATGGCAGAAAATACCTAAAAATGACACCATTCTAAAAACTGCACCCCTCAAGCTGGTCAAAACCATATTCAAGAAGTTTAATAACCCTTCAGGTGTTTCACAGGAGCAGAAGCAACGTGGAAGGAAGAAATGGACATTTAACATTTTAGTCCCAAAAAGTATATTTTAGAAACAATTTTTTTACTTTCCAAAGAGTCAAAGGAGAAACTGGACAGATAAAGTTATTGTGCAATTTTTCATGAGTATGCCGATACCCCATATGTGGGGGAAAACCACTGTTTGGACGCAAGGCAGTGCTCGGAAGGAAAGGAGGACCGTTTGATTTTGTCAAACCAAAATTGGCTGGAATTGAGATCGGACACCATGTTGCGTTTGAAGAGCCCCTGATATGCCTAAACAGTAGAAACCCCTGACAAGTGACCCCATTTTGGAAACTAGACCCCTCAAGGAACGTATTTAGATGTGTTATGAGCACTTTGAACCCCCAAGTTCTTCACAGAAGCTTATAACGTAGAGCCGTGAAAATTAAAAATCAGATTGCTTCCACAAACATGATCTTTTAGTCCCCAATTTTTTATTTTCTTAATGGTAACAGAAGAAATTTGACCCCAAAAGTTGTCAAATTTGTCCTGTGTACGCTGATACCCATTATGTGGGGGGGAAGCCACTGTTTAGGTGCATGGCAGAGCTTGAAATGGAAGGAGCGCCGTTTGGCTTTTTCAAACCAAAATTGGCTGGAATTGAGATTGGACACCATGTCACATTTGGATAGCCCCTGATGTGCCTGAACAGCAGAAACCCACCACAAGTGACCCCATTTAGGAAACTAGACCCCCAAGGAACGTATCTAGATGTGTGGTGAGCACTTTGAACCCCTAAGTGCTTCACAGAAGTTTATACCGTAGAGCCGTGAAAATAAAAAATTATATTTTTTCCACAAACACAATCTTTTAGTCCCCAATTTTTTATTTTCTCATAGGTAACAGGAGAAATAGGACCCGAAATGTTGTCAAATTTGTCCTGAGTATGCAAATACCCCATATGTGTGGGGGAACCACTGTTTGAGTGCATGGCAGAGCTTGGAAGGAACGCCGTTTGACTTTTTCAAACCAATATTGGCTGGAATTGAGATCGAACACCATGTCACGTTTGGAGAGTCCCTGATGTGCCTAAACAGTGGAAACCCCTCAAGTGACCCCGTTTTGGAAACTAGATCCCCCAAGGAACTTATCTAAATGTATGGTGAGCACTTTGAACCCCCAAATATTTCACTAAAGTTTACAACGCCCAGCGTGTTAACTGTCGAGTTTCCGCCTCTGCGGTCACCCAATCTTCTCCAGCCGCAGTGGAGCGTGCTCAGTGGAGACATCGGTCCCAGCATCTGGCTCAAGCTGATACTGTGTGACTGGTTACTGCTACCCTTCCAGGGTCTGCCTTTGGAGCCAGCACTGATCAGCAGCAAGCAGGACTTTCTGGGACTAAGTCCTGCTTTTCCCATACTGAGCATGCCCACGGGACGACTTCCCATTGGAGGTCGGGGGTCACATGCTCAAGTCCTGTTGCGGCTCCTATTGGACCATTTGGAAGGTCCCGTAGCACTGCTGCTATGAAAGGTTTGCATGGTCACTCAGCCATGCGCTAGTGTATACTTGAAAACGTGTGTGTGAAGATGTGTGAAAGTCGCTCATTAATCATCCCCCTTCCTAGTGTTGTTGACTGCTCGCGAATGGTGGATGCTTGCTATCTAGCGCCCGACTGTGCTATCTGCACCTAACACACGATACTGCATCCTATTGAAGTGACTGCCAGTACGATGCCGTATGCTAATAGAGCGCTTTCCTGACCCAAATCTAGGTGGTTAGTGGCATCCGCCAGAGTGGCACTGCACGCACTCTTATGCATTTAATTATTGTTTCCGTTTACTCTGACACCCCAATAGTGGTGTCGAGCACAAGAGGTCTAGAGGAACTCTTTCCCCGAGTCTTGGGATGGAGTTCTGTGACTTTCTGCTTGCGCTCTTTGTGCGGTACTGCGGCCCTGTGACGCAACAGGGTTCGCTTCCTTCATACCGCTTGAAGCTAACCCGTGTGTGTATCCACATTATACCGCCATATAGTCCATCATTACTCAGCAGCAGGTTCCATCTCTGCACAGTGGACCCCGGGCTGCGAACGCACCTTATACCATCTTCCTAATTATTTGGTGCGTTCCGCTAGCCCTAACAAGGCGTGAAAATAAAAAATCATATTTTTTCCACAAACATGATATTTTAGTCCCCAATTTTTTTATTTTCCCAAGGGTAACAGAAGAAATTGAACCCCAAACGTTGTTGTCAAATTTGTCCTAAGTACGGTAATACCCCATATGTGGGGGGAAACCACTGTTTGGGCGCATGACAGAGCTCAGAAGGGAAGGAGCGCCGTTTGATTTTTTCAAACCAAAATTGGCTGAAATTGAAATCGGACGCCATGTCATGATTGGAGAGCCCCTGTTGTGCCTAAACAGTAGAAACCCCCCATAAGTGACCCAATTTTGGAAACTAGACCCCCTAAGGTACTTATCTAGATATGTGGTGAGAAATTTGAACCCCCAAATATTTCATTAAAGTTTATAATGCCCAGCCATGAAAAAAATGAGCTTTTGGGGTCCAATTTCTGCTGCGGCTATCCTTCATGCCAAAAGCTAAAGAGAAATAAATATTCACTGCTCCCCATGCCCATAGTTCCTCCCACCTCTATGCACTGAAGCCAGCACCAAAAGGTGGGAGAGACTATGAGCATGGGGAGCAGTGAGTATTAATTTCTCTTTAGCTTTGGGCATGAAGGTTAGCGGCAGTAGTGAATATTCATTGATCTTTATTAGCGGGCGGCACAGTAGTTGCATCTGCTGGCTTCCTGCAGCTGCAGGGCATTCACATGTGCCCACTATTAAAAAAATGAATATTCACTGCTCTCCATGCCAATGGGAGTATAGAGCTGTGAATATTCATTCCATTAAGTAGCGGGCACATGTGATCGCCCAGCGGCTGCAGGAAGCCGGCTGCTGTGGTAAACAGTGTGCCCACTGCCCACTATTAAAGAGAAATGCACATTCACTGCTCCACACACCCATAATCTTGGGCATTGGGAGCAATGTGTATTCCGGCAGCTGTCCTCGGCTTGTAAGCAGCACATGCCGTCACTACCATGCGCCACTTACAAGCTGAAAATAGAAGTAGGATGGTTTTTTTTCATGTTTTCTGATGTGTGCCATGAATGCCAGGATAGGTATGGGGGCCACGCATTCCAGGATAGGGATGAGTGGGCCATGTTTACCAGGATAGGGATGGGGGGCCATGCATACCAGGATAGGGATGAGGGAGCCATGCATACCAGGATGGGGATGAGGGATCCTATACATACCAGAATAGGGCTGAGGAGGCCATGCATACCAGGATAGCGATGATGGGGCCATGCATAACAGGATGGGGGTAAGGGGGCCATGCATACCAGGATAGGGATGATGGGTTCCATGCTTACCAGAATAAGGATGAGGGGGCTATGTATACCAGAATGGGGATGAGGGGGTCATGCATACCAGGATGGTGATGAGGGGGTCATGGATACCAGGATGTGGATGGGGGGCCATATATAACAGAATAGAGATGAGGGGGCTATGCATACCAGGATAGTGATGAGGGGGCCATGCATACCAGGATGGGGATGAGGGGGCCATTCATACCAGAATGGAGATGAGTGGGACATGCATACCACAATGGGGATGATGGGACCATGTATAGCAGGATGGGGAGGAGGGGACTATATGTATCTGGATTGAAGACATATATATGCCAGGATGTAGGATATTAGTACAGAATTGACCACATTTTTAGCTTCAACTTTTTTTTTGTTTTCCTCCTCTAATACTTAGGTGCATCTTATGATCCGATTGTGTCTTATAGTCTGAAAAATATGGCACATACTTACCGTATATAGGTTATCACTTATCAGATTGATCATTACAAAAAAACTGTAATTTTTCCTCATTCATTACCTTTTATGATTCTAGGCAGCTGTTCAGAAGAACCCATGGCTGCTATTTTTTTGGCATAAGGTTAAATGAGGCTGGGTTTTTTATAAAGCTGGGAAATTTGCATCACCCAGCCTTTCCTAATGATGATAGTGCACAAGCCATAGCCCTAACAGGCTAATTAAGGACTCAAGCCTTGGTGAAAGTTATCTGAGCACACAAATCTCCATGGATACCCAGACTTTTGCATTGGCCCATTTTCCTTTTTGGAATTTTTAA
This sequence comes from Ranitomeya imitator, assembly GCF_032444005.1. Lineage (NCBI taxonomy): Eukaryota > Metazoa > Chordata > Amphibia > Anura > Dendrobatidae > Ranitomeya > Ranitomeya imitator. The sequence continues at coordinate 340,767,228 of NC_091286.1, forward strand.
AACTTAAAAGATGAAAATCTTTAAATATTTATGTCACGCCGTTCTGTCTGTATCTGGTTTTCGGCATGACAATGCATTTCTTTGCTTTAACCCTTTGCTCTTTTCCCCCTAATTAAGCTGGAATACACTGTTGGCTGTTACCTGTATGGAGCCTTCTCAGTTCCCTGCTCAGCTGCATAGCCGTACATGGGTGGTTAGGTCTTTGCTCTGCTGCATGACCATCCGCATGTGCGGTCCCTGGTTGCCGCTGTGGAAGCTGTCCGCGGGTTGCGAGGTTATTTGCAGCTGGTGCATAACTTTCCACGTGTGTCTGGGCATGCAGTCACTGCCAGGTGCCCTGAGCTTCAGTTCCTGCAGTGATTGTGCTGTAATGGTTTCTGTTTGTGCTAAGGGCGTGTGCGGCCACACCTCCCCTACTTTTATCAGGGTTAGTGTGTGTACTTGAAATGCTGTCCCCAGCCAATTGCTGAGGGGCAGCTCCTATATAAAGTTCCCCTGCCCTATGGTGGGGCCTGAGCTACTCACAAAGCTCCTGAACTATGCTATGTGTGTTTGTGTTCCTGCACCTCTCTGTCTATGTTTTGGTACCAAAGTTCTTGCCTTGATTCCTGTTTTGTTCTGTTTTGGTGCCTGTCCTGGAGGCGGTATATCCAGGCCCGAATCCTTGATCCTGTACCTGACCCTGTCTGAACTGTGTCTGCTGTTTTATGTTCCTGGAATCCCTCTGCGTCTGGAGCCTCACATCCAGTGACTTTGAGTGTCTTGTAACTGGTGTTTCTGCTGAGCATCTGCTACCCTGTGCTCTGGCTACCATGCGGTGCTAGCTCCTGGCAGGCCCAGCAATCCTGCGGTTCTAGCACCATCCCACTTGAGTTCCTTCCTAGGTCCAAAGCCTGCAGTCTGGAACATGATGACAACTGCCTGGAGCTTGGAGCCTGTTGACTGTGGTGGAGCCTGATGACTGTGGTAGTTAGGGTTGAGCGACTTTTGTTTTTATAGGATCGGGTCGGATTTCACGAAACCCGACTTTTTCAAAAGTCGGGTCGAGTGAAATCGGCCGATCCTATAGAAAAGTCGGGGTCGGGGTCGGCCGAAACACGAAACCCAATGCAGTGCATTGGGTTTCTAATGGTTCCCAGGGTCTGAAGCAGAGGAAACTCTCCTTCAGGCCCTACGTCGCGGCTTGTGATTGGTCGCGTGAGCGGTCACATGGGCGTCACGCGACCAATCACAAGCCGCGACATCATCAAAAGGTCCTTCAAGCGCTGATTCTTAGGAAGGAAGGCTCCCGGTTACAACCAGGGCGCATCCGAGGGTGAGTATAGCAATATTTTTTATATTTATTCTTTATTTTACACTTAAATCTGAATTCTGATACCAATTCCCGATATCTTAAACATATCGGGAATCGGTATCGGAATTCTGATTCCAGTTCAGAAGATCGCCGACTTCATGGCCGACCCCACACAGGGGTCGGGTAGGGTTTCATGAAACCCAACTTTGCCAAAAGTCGGCGACTTCTGAAAATGGCCGACCCATTTCACTCAACCCTAGTGGTGGTACCTATAGGTCGTGTCGGATGTCCGGAACTGAACGACTCCTGTCTGATGTCTGCCGGTGACCCTGTGTCCAAATGTCCTGATATCCTGTCTGTTCCCTGATGTCTTGCCTGCATCCTGATGACCTTGTGTTTCCTGATGTCCTGCCTGTGTCCTGATGTCCCGCCTATGTGTGCCTCGGTGATCCGTTGGAGCCTTGGGGTCCACTGAGTGGTACCCTTCTGGGAGGTGTGGAATCGGGAACCTGACATCATTATGTTTTGTTTATGTACTGTGTGACTTTACTTTAGTAAACTTTACTTTCTCTATACCTGAAGTTGTGCAGTGTAATCAAGTCCTACGTGTTTCTTTCCTTGTCCACATGCTCAGCAACCACAGAACCCCGGTCTCTGCCCTCCCCTAGTTTGGGTAGGCCTGGGTCCCCCTCTGCGGTATAGAGTCCATATTGCGTCGCCAGGGGAGGCGCGCCCCACACCATCATTGTCGGTGGGCTTGGGGGCCTCTATGGGCTGGGCCGCATCAGCGGCTGCAGCTGAGCGTGACAATTTATTTGCCTAATATATACAGTATGTACATAATATATACAGGAGGAGATGACATACAGGTATGTACTAAATACAGGAGGAGATGACATACAGGTATATACTATATACAGGAGCAGATGACATACAGGTATATGCTGTATACAGGAGGAGATGACATACAGGTATATACTATTTACAGGAGGAGATGACATACAGGTATATACTATATACAGGAGCAGATGACATACAGGTATATGCTGTATACAGGAGATGACATACAGGTATATACTATATACAGGAGGAGATGACACAGGTATGACTAAGGGTGGTGCATGCACCTGAAACATGTAAGGCTTTTCATGTTTTTAATATGGCTTGCTATACCTGAATTAAATTTTGTTTCATTTTTTCATCAGTGGTGTGCCGCTATCCTCTCAATTTTCCTGCTTGGCTGGGCTCACTAGCTTTGCGAGCACCCACCTGCCTTCTAATTTGGCTCTACCCATTCGGTGCTTGTTGTGAATTCTGTGGCAGAGCTCCCTCCTGTGGTCACAAGTGGTACTTCGGCTGATTCTCTCTGTGAGCTTCTGTTGGTGGAGGGAAGTGGTACTGCGGCTTCGGAGTTTCCTCCCTCAGGTGATCTGGTGAGGTCGTTAGGTGCATCTCTACTTAACTCCACCTAATGCTTTGATCCTGGCTTCCTGTCAATGTTCCAGTGTTGGACTTGCTTTTCCCTGGATCATTCCTGTGGCCTGCTGCTCTGCATAGCTAAGTTCTTCTTTGCTATTTGTTTGCTATTTTTTCTGTCCAGCTTGTCTAATTTGTTGCTGGAAGCTCTGGGACGCAAAGGGTGTACCTCCGTGCCGTTAGTTCGGTACGGAGGGTCTTTTTGCCCCTTTGCGTGGTTTTCTTTAGGGTTTTGTGTAGACCGCAAAGTTACCTTTTCTATCCTCGATCTGTTAAGAAAGTCGGGCCTCACTTTGCTGAATCTATTTCATCTCTATGTTTGTCTTTTCATCTTAACTCACAGTCATTATATGTGGGGGGCTGCCTTTTCCTTTGGGGTATTTCTCTGAGGCAAGGTAGGCTTATTTTCTATCTTCAGGCTAGTTAGTTTCTCAGGCTGTGCCGAGTTGCATAGGCAGAGTTAGGCGCAATCCACGGCTGCCTCTAGTGTTGTTTGGAGAGGATTAGGGATTGCGGTCTGCAGAGTTCCCACGTCTCAGAGCTCGTTCTATGATTTTGGGTTATTGTCAGATCACTGTATGTGCTCTGACCGCTATGTCCATTGTAGTACTGAATTGCCTTTCATAACAGTACAGGAAGCCAAAAGTACTAATGATTCTCAATAGAGGGAAAAAAGAAGTTCTGAGACCATTTTTTTTTCTTTGCACTGTGTTTTGCCTTTTTTTTCCCCTAGACATTTGGGTGGTTCAGTACACAGGTGTAGCGATGGACATTAGAAGTCTGTCTTCATTTGTGGATCAGCTCTCGGCAAGAGTACAAAAGATTCAAGACACTATTGATCAGAAAGCTATGATCCAGTTCAACAGGTTTTGATTGTTATTTCTTTTTTGCGCGGCGACCCTCAGGACTGGGCATTTTCTCTTGCGCCAGGAGATCCTGCATTGAGTAGTATTGATGCGTTTTTCCTGGCACTCGGATTGCTGTACGATGAACCTAATTCAGTGGATCAGGCAGAGAAAAATTTGCTGGCTCTTTGTCAGGGTCAGGATGAGATAGAGGTATATTGTCAGAAATTTAGAAAGTGGTCCGTGCTCACTCAATGGAATGAATCTGCGCTGGCAGCTATGTTCAGAAAGGGTCTCTCTGAAGCCCTTAAGGATGCCATGGTGGGATTTCCTATGCCTGCTGGTTTGAATGAGTCTATGTCTTTGGCCATTCAGATCGGTCGACGCTTGCATGAGCGTAAATCTGTGCACCATTTGGCGGTATTACCTGAGCTTAAACCTGAGCCTATGCAGTACGATAGGACTGTGACCAGAGTTAAACGGCAAGAACACAGACGTCTGAATGGGCTGTGTTTCTACTGTGGTGATTCCACTCATGCTATCTCTGATTGTCCTAAGCGCACTAAGCGGTTCGCTAGGTCTGCCACCATTGGTACGGTACAGTCAAAATTTCTTCTGTCCGTTACCTTGATCTGCTCTTTGTCATCGTATTCTGTCATGGCATTTGTGAATTCAGGCGCTGCCCTGAATTTGATGGACTTGGAGTATGCTAAGCGTTGTGGGTTTCTCTTAGAGCCCTTGCAGTGTCCTATTCCATTGAGAGGAATTGACGCCACGCCTTTGGCCAAGAATAAGCCTCAGTACTGGACCCAGCTGACCATGTGCATGGCTCCTGCACATCAGGAGGTTATTCGCTTTCTGGTGTTGCATAATCTGCATGATGTGGTCGTGTTGGGGTTGCCATGGCTACAAGCCCATAATCCAGTATTAGATTGGAAATCCATGTCGGTGTCCAGCTGGGGTTGTCAGGGGGTACATGGTGATGTTCCATTTCTGTCAATTTCGTCATCCACCCCTTCTGAGGTTCCAGAGTTCTTGTCTGATTACCAGGATGTATTTGATGAGCCCAAGTCCGATGCCCTACCTCCGCATAGGGATTGTGATTGTGCTATCAATTTGATTCCTGGTAGTAAATTCCCAAAAGGTCGACTGTTTAATTTATCCGTGCCTGAGCACGCCGCTATGCGCAGTTATGTGAAGGAATCCCTGGAGAAGGGGCATATTCGCCCGTCGTAGTCGCCATTAGGAGCAGGGTTCTTTTTTGTAGCCAAGAAGGATGGTTCGCTGAGACCTTGTATAGATTACCGCCTTCTAAATAAGATCATGGTTAAATTTCAGTACCCCTTGCCATTGTTATCTGATTTGTTTGCTCGGATTAAGGGGGCTAGTTGGTTCACCAAGATAGATCTTCGTGGTGCGTATAATCTGGTGCGAATCAGGCGAGGAGATGAATGGAAAACTGCATTTAATACGCCCGAGGGTCATTTTGAGTATCTAGTGATGCCACTCGGACTTGCCAATGCTCCATCAGTGTTTCAGTCCTTTATGCATGACATCTTCCGAGAGTACCTGGATAAATTCCTGATTGTTTACTTGGATGACATTTTGATCTTCTCGGATGATTGGGAGTCTCATGTGAAGCAGGTCAGAACAGTTTTTCAGGTCCTGCGTGCTAATTCTTTGTTTGTGAAGGGATCAAAGTGTCTCTTTGGTGTGCAGAAGGTTTCATTTTTGGGGTTCATCTTTTCCCCTTCTACTATCGAGATGGATCCTGTTAAGGTCCAAGCCATCCATGATTGGACTCAGCCGACATCTCTGAAAAGTCTGCAAAAGTTCCTGGGCTTTGCTAATTTTTATCGTCGCTTCATGTGCAATTTTTCTAGTATTGCCAAACCATTGACCGATTTGACCAAGAAGGGTGCTGATTTGGTCAATTGGTCTTCTGCTGCTGTGGAAGCTTTTCAAGACTTGAAGCGTCGTTTTTCTTCGGCCCCTGTGTTGTGTCAACCAGATGTTTCTCTTCCGTTCCAGGTCGAGGTTGATGCTTCTGAGATTGGAGCAGGGGCTGTTTTGTCGCAGAGAGCTTCTGATTGCTCAGTGATGAAACCATGCGCTTTTTTTTCCAGGAAGTTTTCGCCTGCTGAGCGAAATTATGATGTGGGCAACCGAGAGTTGCTGGCCATGAAGTGGGCATTCGAGGAGTGGCGTCATTGGCTTGAAGGAGCTAAGCATCGCGTGGTGGTATTGACTGATCATAAGAACTTGACTTATCTTGAGTCTGCTAAGCGGTTGAATCCTAGACAGGCTCGTTGGTCGCTGTTTTTTTTGCCCGTTTTGACTTTGTGATTTCGTACCTTCCGGGCTCTAAAAATGTGAAGGCGGATGCTCTGTCTAGGAGTTTTGTGCCCGACTCTCCGGGTTTGTCTGAGCCGGCGGGTATCCTCAAGGAAGGAGTAATTGTGTCTGCCATCTCCCCTGATTTGCGGCGGGTGCTGCAAAAATTTCAGGCTAATAAACCTGATCGTTGTCCAGCGGAGAGACTGTTTGTCCCTGATAGGTGGACCAATAAAGTTATCTCTGAGGTTCATTGTTCGGTGTTGGCTGGTCATCCTGGAATCTGTGGTACCAGAGAGTTGGTGGCTAGATCCTTTTGGTGGCCGTCTCTGTCGCGGGATGTGCGTGTTTTTGTACAGTCCTGTGGGATTTGTGCTCGGGCTAAGCCCTGCTGTTCTCGTGCCAGTGGGTTGCTTTTGCCCTTGCCGGTCCCGAAGAGGCCTTGGACACATATCTCTATGGATTTTATTTCTGATCTTCCCGTTTCTCAAAAGATGTCAGTCATTTGGGTGGTCTGTGATCGCTTTTCTAAGATGGTCCATCTGGTACGCTTGTCTAAATTGCCTTCCTCCTCTGATTTGGTGCCATTGTTCTTCCAGCATGTGGTTCGTTTACATAGCATTCCAGAGAATATCGTTTCTGACAGAGGTTCCCAGTTTGTTTCAAGGTTTTGGCGAGCCTTTTGTGGTAGGATGGGCATTGACTTGTCTTTTTCCTCGGCTTTCCATCCTCAGACTAATGGCCAGACCGAACGAACCAATCAGACCTTGGAAACATATCTGAGATGCTTTGTTTCTGCCGATCAGGATGACTGGGTGTCCTTTTTGCCTTTGGCTGAGTTCGCCCTTAATAATCGGGCCAGCTCGGCTACCTTGGTTTCGCCATTTTTCTGCAATTCTGGGTTCCATCCTCGTTTCTCTTCAGGACAGGTTGAGTCTTCGGACTGTCCTGGTGTGGATACTGTGGTGGACAGGTTGCAGCAGATTTGGACTCATGTAGTGGACAATTTGACCTTGTCCCAGGAGAAGGCTCAACGTTTCGCTAATCGCAGACGCTGTGTGGGTCCCCGACTTCGTGTTGGGGATCTGGTTTGGTTATCTTCTCGTCATATTCCTATGAGGGTTTCCTCTCCTAAGTTTAAACCTCGTTTCATTGGTCCGTATAGGATTTCTGAGGTTCTTAATCCTGTGTCTTTTCGTCTGACCCTTCCAGATTCTTTTTTCATACATAACGTATTCCATAGGTCATTGTTGCGGAGATACGTGGCACCTATGGTTCCATCTGTTGATCCTCCTGCCCCGGTTTTGGTGGAGGGGGAATTGGAGTATATTGTGGAGAAGATTTTGGATTCTCGTGTTTCTAGACGGAAACTTCAGTATCTGGTTAAATGGAAGGGTTATGCTCAGGAAGATAATTCCTGGGTTTTTGCCTCTGATGTCCATGCTCCCGATCTTGTTTGTGCCTTTCATGTGGCTCATCCTGGTCGGCCTGGGGGCTCTGGTGAGGGTTCGGTGACCCCTCCTCAAGGGGGGGTACTGTTGTGAATTCTGTGGCAGAGCTCCCTCCTGTGGTCACAAGTGGTACTTCGGCTGATTCTCTCTGTGAGCTTCTGTTGGTGGAGGGAAGTGGTACTGCGGCTTCGGAGTTTCCTCCCTCAGGTGATCTGGTGAGGTCGTTAGGTGCTTCTCTACTTAACTCCACCTAATGCTTTGATCCTGGCTTCCTGTCAATGTTCCAGTGTTGGACTTGCTTTTCCCTGGATCAATCCTGTGGCCTGCTGCTCTGCATAGCTAAGTTCTTCTTTGCTATTTGTTTGCTATTTTTTCTGTCCAGCTTGTCTAATTTGTTGCTGGAAGCTCTGGGACGCAAAGGGTGTACCTCCGTGCCGTTAGTTCGGTACGGAGGGTCTTTTTTCCCCCTTTGCGTGGTTTTCTTTAGGGTTTTGTGTAGACCGCAAAGTTACCTTTTCTATCTTCGATCTGTTAAGAAAGTCGGGCCTCACTTTGCTGAATCTATTTCATCTCTACGTTTGTCTTTTCATCTTAACCCACAGTCATTATATGTGGGGGGCTGCCCTTTCCTTTGGGGTATTTCTCTGAGGCAAGGTAGGCTTATTTTCTATCTTCAGGCTAGTTAGTTTCTCAGGCTGTGCCGAGTTGCATAGGCAGAGTTAGGCGCAATCCACGGCTGCCTCTAGTGTTGTTTGGAGACGATTAGGGATTGCGGTCTGCAGAGTTCCCACGTCTCAGAGCTCGTTCTATGATTTTGGGTTATTGTCAGATCACTGTATGTGCTCTGACCGCTATGTCCATTGTAGTTCTGAATTGCCTTTCATAACAGGTGCTGCCTTGTGGATCCCATTTAAGCTCCCAGACCTCCTTCTCCAACACAGGTATATACTGTACACAGGGGAGATGACATACAGGCATGTACTATACACAGGAGGAGATGACATACAAGTATAAACTATATACAGGAGGAGATGACATACAGATACATACTATATACAGGAGGAGATGACATACAGGTATATAGTATACTAGATGATGGCCCGATTTTAACGCATCAGGTATTCTAGAATGCAGAGCCACATAGTATATAACACAGCCCATGTAGTATATAACACAGCCACGTAGTATATAACACAGCCACGTATTATGTAACACAGCCACGTATTATGTAACACAGCCACATAGCATAAAGCACAGCCACGTAGTATATACAGTAGCACAGCCACGTAGTATATAGCACAACCACGTAGTATATAGCAGCCACATAGTATATAGCAGCCACATAGTATTTAGCACAGTCCATGTAACACAGACAGCCACATAGTATATAGCACAGCCACGTAGTATATAGCAGCCATGTAGTATATAGCAGCCACGTAGTATATAACACAGCCCACGTAATATATAACACAGCCCACATAATATATAGCACAGCCCACGCAGTATATAACTGCCCACGTAGTATATAGCAGCCAGGCAGTATAGCCCATGTAATATATAGCACAGCCCACATAGTATATTACACAGTCCATGTAGTGTATAACACAGCCCACATAATATATAGCACAGCCCACATAGTATACAACACAGACCACGTAGTATATAACACAGCCCATGCAGTATATAGCACAGCCCACGTAGTATATAGCAGTGTGGGCACTATATCCTTGATAAAAAAAAATTTAAAATAAAAAATAGTTATATACTCACCCTCCGGCGTCCATCAAAGCGGTCCCGATGCGCGTGATGCTGCCGCCTGACGGCCACGACCAATCAGGGACAAGGGATTTCCATTACAGACAAACAGACAGAAGTACCCCTTAGACAATTATAGATATAGATACTATATACTTGGGAGATGACATACAGGTATATACTATATACAGGGGAGATGACAAACAGGTATATACTATATACAGAAGGAGATGACATACAGGTATATACTATATACAGGAGGAGATGACACACAGGTATATACTATATACAGGAGGAGATGACATACAGGTACATACTATAGACAGGAGAGATGACATATTTTAACTCAGCATTTATAAGCCAAAACCAGGAGTGGGAGAAAAATACAGAAGTGGTGGCGTGTTTCTAATAGACTTTTCCTCTGATTGTTTTACTCCAAGTTTTAGCTTTCAAATACTGAGGTAAAAATACTGACCACATAATGTGTGAACGAGATCTAATACAGGAGGAGATGACATACAGTTATATACTATATACAGGGGAGATGACATACAGGTATATACCGAGGGAAAATGAGAGGTGTGAGGTGAAAATGAGAGGAGTGAGGTGAAAATGAAGAGGTGTGAGTGCAAAATGAGAGTAGTGAGGGGAAAATAGTGGAGTGATCGAAAAATGACAGATGTGAGGTCAAAAAGACAGATATTGGGGGGAAAATGAGACCTGTGAAGGGGAAATGAGAGGTGTGAGAGGGAAAATGAAAGGTGTGAGGGGAAATGAGAGGAGCGAGGGAGAAAATGAGAGATGTGAGGGGGAAATGAGATGAATGGGGGGGAAATGAGAGGTTTTTGGGTGGAAAAATGAGAGGTGTGATGGGAAAATGAGAGAAGTAAGGTGCTGTAGATAACCACAGTTAGTTATGTGGCACCCCAGGAGTTCGGGTGCCACAGTGGTACTGCCTTCCCCTCAGGGAGGGTGATGCCATGCCTGGAAATGAGGAGGATCTCTTTGACAGGTAACCTGTACATGCAACATGTTCTGACTCCAGGCCAGAAGGGGGAGCTCTAGACCTGGTTTCAGGGGAGCTTCACTAGATATATATATTCTGGCTTGGAGATGTTTGCTGTTAGGGGTCGAGTTCCTGCCTCTGCACAGGGGGAATCTCGAGCCATCTCCGCTGCGGTCTCCCATTCTTCTCATGCCGCAGACGTCTTTGGGACTAAGTCCTACTTTTCCCCTTCTGAGCATGCCCAGGGTAAGATCTCTCATTGGAGATCAAGGGTCACATGCTCAGGTACTGCAACAAATCCTATTGGTCCTCTTGGAAGGTCCTGAAGGTGTTCAACATCTGTGGCAGCCTCTCATTGGTCCTTCTAGGAAGGTCCTGTACGTGCTGCAGCTATAAAAAGTGCGTATCAATTTATTTATGATCTTAGCGCCAGTGTGGTCATGCTTGTATGCAGTCAGGGACCCGGCTGAAATAAGCCCCTGGAATGCTGGCACCTCCGGCGAGGAGTTTTGTGTGTGTATTCAGGGACCCGGCTGAAATAAGCCCCTAGAATGCTGGCACCTCCGGCGAGGAGTTTCATGCTTGCATTTGACTGCATGACCACCATCTGCTCTACTAAGTAGCTGTGTGCCTCTGTGAGCCAAACAGGGCACAGTGTTATCTTTGCTAACAGACTCTGTGAAGTAACAGAGTCTGTTTATACTACTATATTGTACCGCCATATCTAGCTGCAGGTGCTTTCCTGCACGGTGGATCCCGGGTTGCGAACGTACCAACTTCTTCTAATAAATATATATTCGGTGCGTTCTGCCAACCCTAACATTAGCTAGTTCAGTCTGGAGTTTGTGTGAGACAGTAAAGGAGGAAGGAGCACAGGAGAAGTAAGGAGCTGGTGGAGAGCTGCGACTGGGCTCCCTCCACACCGAAGCGCAGTAACTGGACACCGGGAGTCCGTGGCTGTGTGGGACTGTATGCCCCACAGCAGAAACCGAAGAGCAGTTTGAAAGCAACTTGCCTACATCTACACCCTGAGGTACAGAAACATACAGAGCCCAGAGTCACCGTGAATAGAGACCCCTATAAAACGTCTCACGTTGCCTACCATTACGATGCATGTACTGTCTCAGGACAGAGAGTGAGAGAGGACCTTGAAAGAAGCCATATGCAGCAAGGGACTATTATACAGTGCAAAGTGGAAGGCTCTCAATCTGACCTGGCAAAGGGAATTCAACTCGTTTCCAGGCTGCCTGGACTCCACCGTCAGCTGTTGCTGGTACCCTGGACTGTGGCTGAAAAACAACCAGTAAAACAGATAAAGAGACTGCAACCTTGTGTCCTCTGATTATTTCTAGCACCAAACTATCTTTGCCAAATACACTGGGAGCCCTGGGGGCCTAGCTTCACCTGTGGGAAACCATACCATCCTTGCTGCAGTGCCATCACTCCCCAGAGGACCCCTTTAATCAACGTCGGTCACCCTTGACCGAATACCACAGGTGGGATCACGAATATTCTTATTTTTAATAACCCCTTTAAAGAGATTCCCTTTAATTTGGATGCCCAAGGCCACGGACCTGGCCTTGGGCATCCACTGGTCACTGCCACTGATACCAAACGGCAACCAAACCTTGAAATTCACCCCTTACATGTAAGGTCAGTAAGAGATTTAGCAATCAGAGAAAAACCCTTGATACATTTCCTATAATAGTTGGTGAATCCCAGAAAACACTGAAATCCTTAAGATCACAAGGTTGAACCCAATGAATAATGGCCTGCACCTTCACAGAACCAGTCCTTAATCATTAAATTTAGGAGCAGACTCACAGTCAATGAACACCAAAGTTGATCTCACCTGGAGTAAGAAAAAGGTACCTGGGAGTCTGGGTAACCTCTTCGGCTGACAGCCAGACTCAGACATTCTCCCTGAGGATGAATTCAGCAATTCTTGATAAAATGTTCAGCGAGACCACAATACAGACAGATATTCAAATAATTGGTAGTTCACAGCACCTCATGTGGACAAGGGGTTAACTTTACCCATACTGAAAAGCGCACTTCATATCCAAGGAGTCCCTCTTGGCAAAAAGTCCAAACAATGTAAAAAAGTGAGAACAGCACTTCCCAGGTTGGTGAAATTCAATCACTTTATTCAGCCATCTGTTGCGACATTTCGATCTATACAGAACTTTATCAAGCACAATACAACACACATTAACCCCATTTAAATAGTATATGCACCACCTCTTCATTAACAAGACACCAATCAATAACAAGCAAAAATAAATGTGTAAATAAATCACAAACAACATATTAAAAACACCCCATCTGATCATCAATTGAGAGTGTACCTTAATAACATTCTAAACGTCACCTCTGATTGCTCTATCATGTCTTAAACAGTACAGACAGAGTCCAAGATCTTGTATAAATCTTTTCTCCAAAATATGAAGACATGCAACTCTAATCTCCACTGGCTCCACCTCTGGTAAATGGGCCTATCCTGTGCAAGTATAATGGGCAGCTTGCTGTTCACCACGTCTCTCATGGATTCCGCAGTCCATTTGTATACCTGAGTCATGACCTCTGCCAGAGAACAAGGGGCATCATAAATGATCAGAGCATCCTTAAGGGTTTTGGAAAGGCCTTTGTGGAATTGGCAGCTGAGAGCTGCATTGTTCCCAGGACTTCAGTGGACCATTACCAGAACTCAGTACAATGACTCCAGACATTGGCATTCCTTAATCAGATCCTGAGTCATCTGCGTCAAATTCGCCACCAGATCACTGTGCATGTGAACAGGCTCGGTACTGGTGAAAAAGAAAAACGTATCAGCCAGACGTAATATGATGCTGAGTCACTTCTCATGGCCAAGTTGTGAGACAGGAGTCTGAAGAACATCCTAAACAGAAGGAAGAGATAAAGGTTCTGGGTTCAGAATACCAGGAGGATTGCATATCAGAGCAGAAGGGGCTAAACAGATGGATGGTCAGAGCGAGATCCAAAGTCAGGCATCGAAAGATCGACAAGCAGAATGCATAGCACAGAGACACAAACCACACAGTAGATTAATATACATCTGACAGAGGTCTGGGAATAATAGCAAAGTATGTAGCCTGGCAATCACCTGGGACAATGAACACCTGGAGACAAAGAACACCTCCCAGTCTGAGGTTGGACGGCTAGGATTTCAATCAACACACTGACAGCTCAGCAAGCCCCTGCTTCAGCCTGGATGACTTGAGCTGTCAATCAAAGTACTAACCGCTTCAACATGCCCCTGTTACAAATTTGATGACTGAACTGTCAGTGACTACATCCAAGACACACTGAGGGGTGGAACCATAACACTGTTACCATTGCACCCTCTGGATGTCTCTTTTCAGTAACTGTTCACAGAAGCTGTGTGGCGGCGCTGTGGTCACTTCTCTACTTCTATCACAATTATTGATTCCAGACATCAGCAGAGGGTACCAGTGATAAAAGATGTGGTAAATGACCAAAATGCCGCCTACTGATGATGTCCTGTTCTATGTGGGTGATAAAACCTGCAGAAAGTGACTTCAGGGCCATTCTCCTGATGATGTCCTGTTTGAGACTACCTTCAAATGGAACATTAGAGGAAATAAGGTAAAAAGGACAAATATAGGGATTAGCTGTATAGGGTAAAAGTAAGGCATTTTAAAATAAAGAAAATTATAAAAGTTGTTAGTGTTTAAAAACAGATATGAATATAGGAACTTTTATGTATCAGCCAACCTCTTTCAGACAACTTTGATAAATTGGCTCCATTGAGCACAATTTTGATGAAGAAATTAAGAGAATTTGTTCAATGCTAGAAACAAAAGACTATCAAAATTGTGGCTTATTAGTTTGTATTATTAAACTCTTGGTGGATTAGCTATTTTCTGTGTACAAGACCAAAACACTGTTTCTCAGCCATGACTGGAAATAAAGCAGATCAAACGGGACATCAAATATTACCATCAAAAAATAAGCTTGTAACGAGGTTGAAAATTTGCATGCGTGTAAATATAAGAAAAGGATTGGTCACTTTAGAGGACTGAGAACTTTGCAATCTCAGAATAGTATGTAGGCTTATGCCTGAGTTTGGAAAAGAAAATCCTACCATAGACAACTAGGACACTGGTGCTTTTGTCTGTGCAGTACTGTAAACTAGTAAATGTGAAGAGAAGTCACAAAGTTGAGAAGTACTAAGCAAGCTACTGACGGTCACTGCTACCAAGAGAACTTTGAGTGTATGCAGAACTGTTGAGAAAATGACACAGGGACTGTTAATGTGTAAAGGAGCTGCTGTCAAAAGTTTTTCCACAAGCCTGTTACAACTATTGGCAAATTGTTGACAGGTTAGCAAATTGTCACAAACATAAACCCTCCTTGGCCAATACTAGTGTCTACCTTAATTCAAATGCTTCTGTTGCCTCATGTAAAACTTTTGAAACCACCAAACTTGTTGCCTCATGTAAAAACATGCAACCATCAAGCGTGTTCCCTTTGTATGAGAAAAGTTATTAAACATTCATCTTGCATTCTTCCATTATCCATGAGAAGGGGAGCACTTCACAACTATGGTTAACAACATCCTGCATTATATTTAAGCAATTATCCCTTTATACTGTATGTTTCAGTAAATACACACAGAAGACTTTTTCTATAGAGTAAGAACAACTAAGTTTTTGCCCCCTGACTATAGTCATGACTCAATTAATATAAAATTAGCTACATGGCTTTCTGGATTTCTGCAAATTTACAAATTTTCTGCACTGATTGCTTTAAATTCAGGAAATATTTTCAAAAAATGAAGTAAAATGGCAAATAGTTTATAAATGTATATTTAATGTAGTTTTACTTAGACTTTTTTAAACTTACTGACTCTTATATGTTGAATTAAATTCCCACCCACTTTCAATTGGATCCACCTGTTGTATAGCCACAGGTATCCAACTATTTCCACTTGGCACTGTCTGGAGCAAACATATGGATTATACATATTTTGTGCACAGTTGAAAAACTGTCAATTGAACATTCTAATTCAGTTTGGACAGGATCTTGATGTGCAGCAATATGTATTTAGAAGGGACACCCTTAGGATATATGCCTAATAAATTCTATAAGTGCAGTATATGTGTAAAGATTTTTCCAGCTTATAAGTCAACAGTGCACAATGAAATGAACTGAGCCTAGCTATGCTTACAAACGTCAATTAAGATCTCAATGTATTTTTCAGCTTTATAATATGGCCATACATATTTCCACTTGAATAGTGACTCTTTAAAACACAAAGCTACACTGTTATTGTAATAAATCTGTCTTAAAATTTATTATAAAGGAAATTAAAATTTGTTTCTACCATGATTGATATAGGTGAAACATAGACATTGGTCGATCAAGTTCTAAATTTCTCCACCAGTTATGCATTCTCTATCACTAGATTAATGATTTGTTTTAAATAACTTTTCAAATTTCATAGGTATGATTTTTTTCCCAACTATTTCATTTTCACAATCCTTAAATGATATATGTGTTTCTTCTTTGGAACGTAAGTCTACTTAAATCTAAATATTATCTAATAAGAGTAGCAGAGTTGTAATTAAAGCCATAATAGCTTTTTTTGTCATTAATCAAGCGAGATTTTGGTGAATAATATCCAATGCCTTAAACAATAACATTTGATGACAAGCATCATTAAATAAAGCCTAAGTGATGAAACGCTCAGCATGTTTTACTGAGGTAGTCCAGACAGCTAGTTATTAACTGTTAACTAAACATTGTCTTGGCAGAGATTGTACAATATTAGACTACTGTGGAAATGGCTAATCAAACAATTGACTGAAAAAATCTGAATGAGAAAGCTCAATTTTTATTATTCTGTGCTCTCCTTCAATATGTTATAGTTCTTAGCTTAATCAATTAAATGTTTTAGTACCATAAGAGCTTGAAATAAACTTTACTAAAATAGAAAATACAATTTAACTGTTTCATCATGTGTCATAAACTATAATGTGACATCCACACACATTGACTTAATGTTGTTTTATATCAAAGAGTCATTTTATTCTATGATCAAACAATGGAGAATTTAACAAAGCAAATTCAGGTTCATCAGACAATGAAATAACCAAACAGTATTCTACGAGTGATAAGCAAATCTGATGAAATTCAAATTCAGTAGTTTACTTGCATTTGGCCAGGAAATTCGATTTGAATTGAATTTATTCAAAGAGAATTGAATGTACATTGTTATGCTGTGAGGTTTGTCCAGAACTCAGAGCAAAATAAAAAATGGCTCTGATCCACAACCCCTTCTCATTTCTGGCTGTTAGTTTTAGTCAAGTAAGGCTAGTTTCACACTAGCGTTTCCCTGATGTGCGGTGGGCTGCGGACTTCCTCCGTGAAGCCCCGCCCTCGGCTGCACCGCCGCTGCTAGCTCTGCATACATCTGCATGCGGCCCGCATGCGGCCTGCGTACCTATATTTAACATTAGGTACACAGGTCGTGCGGCTGTATACGGATGGTGCCGCATGCGTCATTTTGACGATGCGGCGACCAGCGGAGACGCAGCCATGTAGCATTTTTTTTCCACATCGTCAAAACGACGCATGCGGCAGCATCCGCATACAGCGGCACGACCTGCGTACCTAATGTTAAATATGGGCCACATGCGGGCCGCATGCAGATGTAGGCGGAGCTAGCAGTGGAGGTGCAGCTGAGGGCGGGGCTTCACGGAGGAAGTCCGCAGCCCGCCGCACATCAGGGAAACGCTACTGTGAAACTAGCCTTACCAATATAGTCTTAACTTGGTCATCTTCGGAGTCTTCCAACGCTCAGCATTTTTGGCGTTTTCCAATGCTCAGCATCTTTGACATCTTATGTGCTGACCAGGTCATGAAGTCATGATGTTACATCCTAGTCAGGGAAGCAGATGCTCAAAATGCAAGGCACCAGAAAATGCCACAAATCCTGTATTCCAGAAGATTCCAAAGATGCCAGGCCTAAAAGACATTAAAGATGGCCCAGTGAAAATCACTCTAGAAACTGGACCAAATATAATGACCAGAGTAGAGCAGGGCTTTGTGGTGTGATCAATGAGGGCCATGTGAGTATCATATTTTTATCTTTTATTTTCATTAATGCCACCAAAAATTAATAATATTAGGAGACATGCATAAATATATGCAATATTTGAAGACTAAGAAATTAAAAACATTTGTGTAAAATTAGAAATGTCAAAATAAAAAAACTCTCTTCAATGGTTGTGCATCATATTTAAAAAATATTGTAATGTAAATTCTTACCCAATTTGTGCAAGGAATATATCTTAAGATATATACATTCACTGTAGAGATGAGCAAATCTTTTCCCTGAAAATTTGCTGCGAATTCAAAGTACTGCAAAGTCTTCAGTTGAACTGAAAAGACATGTAAGACATTCTAAGGACTCTATCCAAGCTATTTCAAGCTCTTTAACACAAATATAGACTTAGCAATGTTAAAGTAACTTCAACATGCTGTATATAGTTATGGATGAACAGATAGTGATAATTTTTCACTGCTGTCTACTTTCTCCCATGTTTTATAGCTATCTCCTTATCTCTATGGCTAAAAAGTGAGCTGTGACTTCATCTCACTTTACAGATTCAACACAAAATAGCTGTTGCTTTTCCTGCTTCTGCTTTTATATAGGCTATGATGGTCCCTCCTGATTGACTGTGCTATACCCAGGGCCATATATAACATTCATGCTTCCCTAGACACTTTAAGTTGGAATGCCCCAAACGGAAAGTCAGACTGAAAGTGCCCATACCCCTTAGATAGTTATTAATACCCCTATATACAATAGATCACTATCAAATATTAGATGAATAAATATTTATGAAGACATAACTGTGGAGAAATTGGGGGTCGTCCAAAACCGCAAGGACCAGTAATTGTCCCACCACACGACCGCTAAAACTACTCAGACAAAACAGGGTGCAGGAAAAACAGTGCAACAATACTATATTGACCCACAAAACAGACTGCTAACATGTAGAACAATCCCAGCAAAATACCCCAAGATGGTGCATATTACAGACTCTCACCCTTCTGATGACATGCCGCTATAATAGCAGCTGTTACTTCAGATCATCCAGGGCCGATTATCCCTCCTGCAACATGCACATGGAGAGGAGGTAACAAGTGTAGGGAGCTGACAGTCCATTCAGGTACAAAGCCATTTGACCAGAGAGTCACAACCTGGCTTCATCTTCCAGGGCCGACTACCAACCCTTTGGCATGCACAGAGAAAAGGTAATGAAAAGCTTAGGAAGACGACAATCCCTTCAGGTACAAGGCCAGTTGTCCGGAGGGTCACAACCTGGCTTCTCTGAACATCTCTATGAAGCCAGGTGACAGGCATGTCTCAATCCTGGCTTTCTCAAAACATATCCATGGTTCAGTGATGGTCAATGGATGGTCCCCTAGGTTGGCATCTTATAGAATGATAAATCTGTGTCCTTCATGATGAAGCCATGATGTCTTGGCTGCAGTCCTGTAGAGTTCCTTGGATGTTTGGATGTCTTATCTGAATCTCTTTCTCTCTATATATAGAGGCATGTAACTTCTTTTTATAATTAACAAGTGTCCTTCATCCAATATTCAAAAACAAAAGAGGAAGAATGGAGATCTATTTGCATAATTTTTCCTACTCTAAAAATTCAACAAACTATCTGGCCTAGACAATATGTAATTAGCATATCAGTAAACATCACACTAGTCAGCAAGGATAAGAGCACAATATGTCTAGTAGTTAAGTTCTCCATCTTCTGGTGTGTAGTGGTTTAGTTATCCAATCCTTGTTTTTTAGTAGTTTAGTTCTCCAACCCCTGTTGTCTAGTAGTTTAGTTCTCCTTCTTATAGTGTTTAGTGGGTTAGTTATCCAATCCTTGTTTTTTAGTAGTTTAGTTCTCCAACCCCTGTGGTGTAGTAGTTTAGTTCTCCTTTTTGTTGTGTGTAGTGGGTTAGTTCTCCATTTCCAAGCTCTCTGCAACCCTTGGAGATTCCAAGACTTGTGGAGCAGCCACTTCCCTGCTATCCCCCACAGCCACCAGGGTCACCCAGTGCCCAATCAACGAGATGTAATGTCCATGTCCATGCTTGCTCGTCCAGGTGTCAGTGCTGAAATGCACCCTGTCAGAAATAGATTTTTTCAAGGAATGGGTGATGTTGCCTGCAACATTCTGGTATAGCACAGTCACATCTTTCTTAGAGAAGTAATGGCAACTGGGCAACTGGTACTGGGGGACTGCGACGGCCATCAGCTTTTGGAAACCTTCTGTATCCGCAAGGAGGAAAGGCTGCATTACCGTGGCCAACAGATTGGATTGTCCAACCAATTTGTCAAGGATTTCATCCAATTATCACAGAGATCACAGGCTGGGAGCCTCGCTGAACCACCCATTGTGATCTTTGGAGCAAAGAGCTCTCAGCTGGCCCCTATTGTCCAGACAATTATGCAATTGGGTGATGATTAACTGAGTAGGCTGTTCCCAATAATTAGTTATTGGAAAAATAACAGTGAGCATATGGCATATACACCTCCGGTTTGCAATGCTTGGAATGCGTGTATATACCGGCATACGATCACTGCTACACTACTCGCTGCCACCATCAATCGTTTTTTAAAAATAAATAAATACAGGCTGGTTGGAAGGAAAGGATGATGGTCACTGTACAAGGAGGGGCCCATGATAGGGAATATTAAGCCAGGATAGGGCACATTATAACAGAAATAGGGAGAGGTCAGAGGATATAATAGCAGGAAGGAGCACAGGATGAGGGACATTATTACAGGATTAGGGCCATGATGGGGAAATTATTAGAGAAAACAACCAGGACAGAGGACATCATTATATGGGGGGTGAACATGCACATAGGATCTAAACGCTTCAACAGCCCATACTTCTGGCCAACATGCGGGTGGGAGCCCAGGTCCAAATTTTGCATTGGGAGACCATCGAACTCTAGTTACACCACTGATTGTAGAGGATTACTAGAGCATATAATATTTGCATAAAATATTTTAATATGGCATAATATTTATTATGGTTTTTATATTACAAAATATTTTAAAAATCACGTACATAAAAATCTTATGTTTATATTTTGAAGTATTCTAGTTAATTTTTATCTAAATTACATAGTTTTAGAAGCTGGAACAAATTAGAGGCATGTGCTGGGGTGGACTTATTCGAGGGGTAGACTTAGATAGCCGTTCAACATAGATCCTGACGAATGACTGGACCAAATAACTTTTCTGCCACATCATTGTTAAAACTGTTGTAGAAGGTAGATGGTAGAAGCGCCTGTTAAAGGTTTTACAATGTGGCCAATAGCTTTAAGGTATACTTTTGAAATTTAGTGTATGTAATGTGTGTGGGAGTTTTTAAATATATTTTAAGTTATAAAGTTGTTTTTCTCAAGAATATTTTCACAAAGAATAAAAATGTCAATCAATGGATTTTAGATAGAAATTCAGACACAAATCAACAAGCGTATGCCAAATGAAATATAAAACCCATACATGCTGTAATAAAAACAACATGTTGGTAGCTATAAACACTTCGAAATAAATCTATAATAAATCCATATTTTTTGGTGTCATAGTTAAATTAGTTCTTTACAGACAACAATCGCCTGTTTTTCTCTAATTAAAACCAGCAATTAAGCCTTTAAATGTTTAGACTATAATCCTCTTTCACACTTTATGTGGAAAACATTTGCCAGTAGATGAGTGCTGATTTCATGTTATATTTCAATTTCAATTAACATAAAGCTTCTTTACCCACTATATGAGTAAAGCCATACTTTCAGAAGTGAGAAGTAAAAACTGTGGAGCTGTTTGTTGAAATGTACAAATGCTACACGTATAATATTCAGCTACTGATTAAAAAAAAAAAGCTCACACACATCCATGGTACATTAGCCTGGCAATGGAAATCAGTGTGTTTGCTTATGGCACCTTTCCATCATTAACACTTTTGCAGTCACACTTAGAGGAGATCCAAGGGTAATAGGTACAGTCTGGATGTCTGCCTTGCTGAACACTCTATATTCAAGTCACTTTGAGACAATTAGCCTTTGTGAAGGGAAATAAGTTTGCACTTTAACCTTCCAGGTGGCATAGATGACTTCAGTCAACTCTCCTAGTTGTTTCTCAACTAACCCAAATGAAGACATAATAATCAAGGGTTAAACTAACACCCAGAAGCCCTCTATATATGAAACTATCAATGTGTGGTTTCTTAATCTGATTTCTTATATTAACATTATCATCGTTTTGATATATTTATCAAATTTCTGCAATTATAGCAGATCTTGCTATCTCTTGTCAAGATATTTCACATAGGAAATTTGAATATGAATGTAAAGTTATTTTCCAACATGAAATATGAATTTGGAACTTTTCAAACTTTTAAGCTATAATAGATGTTTAAAGGGATGTACTTGACAGACCCCGTGCCAGTAGCTTGATGTAAAAAAAATCTTACAGATCAACAAATGTTTGCATTAAATTACTTGCAAAGTTAGTGAACATTGATATCTTTCTTTTGGTACCTGCTGTGCACCACAGGACAGGACTGTGCCACAGCAATAGTTTACACAAGATACTAACCATCGCACCCTCACAGCACTTACTTGGCCCATATTCTGCTATTCTTTTCCATTGTCCACAATTAAGACGTATCAGCCCAAGACGATATAATTGGCGTTACCATTAGTGAAGAATGCATAAATGCAATTTTGGGTGATCATTCTTGCCACCATTGGTAAAATTCAGCTAAAAAAAGAGATTGCTTTCTTTAAACATGGACATTCAGTCCACCTTAAAAATTACCTCTAAGCTTTCCTAAAATGTGTTTTAGTGAATGATTTTATTACCCATGACTAGGGTTGAGCGAAACGGATTGTTCATTTTCAAAAGTCGCCGACTTTTGGCAAAGTCGGATTTCATGAAACCCGACTCGATCCCTGTGTGGGGTCGGCCATGCGGTACGCGACTTTCGCGCCAAAGTCGCGTTTCGCATGACGCGCTTGGCGCCATTTTTTCAGCCAATGAAGGAGCGTGGGCAGAGTGATGACATAGGTCTTAGGGGCGTGGACGCCTATCGTCATCTTGTCGATTGTGCGCAGTAGCGATTTGCAATGTGTAACACCAGCTTTTCTCTTCAGGGACGGAGGGGAGAGAAAGAGAGAGAGAGAGAGAGAGAGAGGGAGAGGGAGAGAGAGAGAAAAAATAAATAAAAATAAAACAAAAATAAAAAAAAATAAAAAATTCCCATTGACTTTGCATTGGGTTTCGTGTTTCGGTCGATCTCCGACTTTTCACCATAATCGGCCGATTTCACTCGACTCGACTTTAGAGATAGTCGGGTTTCGCAAAACCCGACTCGACCCTAAAAAGTAAAAATCGCTCAACCCTACCCATGACATAAATAATTTGGCCTTACTTTGTTTTCACTTTTTGTCATGCTGTTCTTTCAGAAACATATACATTTGCAACTGGTTGATACTTTTCTTGTACTCATATCTACATCACAAGAAACTATAATTGCTAATTAACCCCTTAATCCCATTTGACGTACTATCCCGTCGAGGTGACCTGGGACTTAATTCCCAGTGACGGGATACTCCGTCATGGGCGATCAGCCACGCTCACGGGGCGAACGCGGCCGATCACCGCCGGGTGTCAGCTGATTATTACAGCTGACATCTGGCACTATGTGCCAGGGGCGGTCATGGACCTCTCCCGGCACATTAACCCCCAGAACACTGTGATCAAACATGATCGCAGCGTTCCGGCGGCATACAGAAGCAACGCGCAGGGAGGGGGCTCCCTGTGTGCTTCTCTGAGGCCCTCGGAGCAACGGTCTCCTAACTCCTCCTCCAAAATGGGTGCGGGGCTCCTTAGGGGTCCTGCAGGGAGGTGGCTTGCAAGCGCCTGCTCAGAGCAGGCGCTTGCAAGCCTGCAGCACTGCCTGTCAAATCGCTGATCAAAATTATTTACATATTTGAAAAACATTTTTAAAAAAAATCCTAAATAAAGAAAAAAAATATTGCTCCAATAAATACATTTCTTTATCTACATAAAAAAAATAAGTATACATATTTAGTATCGCTGCATCCGTAATGACCCGACCTATAAAACTGTCCCACTAGTTAACCCCTTCAGTGAACATCGTAAAAAAAAACGAGGCAAAAAACAACGCTTTATTAGCATACCGCAGAACAAAAAGTGGAATAACACGCGATCAAACAAACGGATATAAATAACCATGGTACCGCTGAAAACGTCATCTTGTCCCGCAAAAAAACTAACCACCATACAGCATCATCAGCCAAAAAATAAAAAGTTATAGTCCTCAGAATAAAGCAATGCAAAAATAATTATTTTTTATATAAAATAGTTTTTATTGTATAAAAGCGCCAAAACATAAAAAAAATGAGGTATCGCTGTCATCGTACTGACCCAAAGAATAAAACTGCTTTATTAATTTTACCAAGCGTGGAACGGAATAAACAATCCCCCCCAAAAAAGAAATTCATGAATAGCTGGTTTTTGGTCATTCTTCCTCACAAAAATCGGAATAAAAAGAGATCAAAAAATGTCACATGACCGAAAATGGTACCAATAAAAATGTTAACTCATCCCGCAAAAAAAAAGACCTCACTTGACTCTGTGGACCAAAATATAGAAAAACTATATCTCTCAAAATGTGGAGACACAAAAACTATTTTTTTCAATAAAATGCGTCTCATAGTGTGTGACAGCTGCCAATCATAAAAATCCGCTAAAAACCCAGTTTAAATAGTAAATCAAACCCCCTTCATCACTCCCTTAGTTAGAGAAAAATAATAAAATAAAAAAAATTATTTAATTCCATTTTCCCATTAGGGTTAGGGTTGGGGCTAAAGTTATGGTTAGGGTTGGGGCTAAAGTTGGGGTTAGGGTTAGGGTTGGGGCTAAAGTTAGGGTTAGGGTTAAGTTTGGGGCTAAAGTTAGGGTTAGGATTGTGGCTAAAGTTAGGGTTAGGGTTTTGGCTAAAGTTAGGGTTAGGGTTGGGGCTAAAGTTAAGGTTAGGGTTTGGATTACATTTGCTGTTGGGATTAGGGTTAGGGGTGTGGTTAGGATTATGGTTGGGATTAGGGTTAGGGGGTGTTGGAGTTAGGGGTGTGGTTAGGGTTGGGATTAGGGATAGGCGTGTGTTGGGGTTAGGGGTGTGTTGGGGTTAGGGGTGTGGTTGGGATTAGGCGTGTGGTTGGGATTAGGGTCAGGGGCATGTTTGGGCTAGGGGTGTGGTTAGAGTTATGGCTAGGGTTGGGATTAGGGCTAGGGGTGTGTTTGTGTTAGGGTTTCAGTTAGAATTGGGGGTTTCCACTCTTTAGGCACATCAGGGGCTCTCCAAACGCGACTTGGCATCCCATCTCAATTCCAGCCAATTCTGCATTTAAAAAGTAAAACAGTGCTCCTTCCCTTCCGAGCTTTCCCATGCACCTAAACAGGGGTGTACCCCAACATATGGGCAATCAGCGTACTCAGGACAAATTGGACAACAACTTTTGCGGTCTAATTTCTCTTGTTATCCTTGGTAAAATAAAATTTGGGGGGCTAAAAAGCCATTTTTGTGGGAAAAAAATATTTTTTATTTTCACAGCTCTGTGTTATAAGCAGTAGTGAAACACCTGGGGGTTCAAAGTTCTCACAACACATCTAGATAAGTTCGTTGGGGGGTCTAGTTTCCAATATGGGGTCACTTGTGGGGGTTTCTACTGTTTAGGTACATCAGGGGCTCTGCAAATGCAACGTGATGCATGCAGACCAATCCATCTAAGTCTGCATTCCAAACGGCGCTCCTTCCCTTCTGAGCTCTTCCATGCGCCCAAACGGTGGTACCCCCCAACATATTAGGTATCAATGTACTCAGGACAAATTGGACAATAAGTTTTGGGGTCCAATTTCTCCTGTTACCCTTGGGAAAATACAAAACCGGGGGCTAACAAATAATTTTTGTGGAAAAAAAATGATGTTTTATTTTCACGGCTCTGCGTTATAAACTGTAGTGAAATACTTGGAGGTTCAAAGTTCTCACAACACATCTACATAAGTTCCTTGGGGGTCTAGTTTCAAATATGGGGTCACTTAAGGGGGTTTCTACTGTTTAGGTACATTAGGGGCTCTGCAAAAGCAATGTGAAGCCTGCAGACCATTCCATCTAAGTCAGCATTCCAATCGGCGCTTCTTCCCTTCCGAGCTCTGCCATGCACCCAAACGGTGGTTACCCCCCACATATGGGGTATCAGCTTACTCAAAACAAATTGGACAACAACTTTTGGGGTCCAATTTCTCCTATTACCCTTGGGAAAATACAAAACTGGGGTAAAAAATAATTTTTGGGGAAAAAAAAATAATTTTCATTTTCACAGCTCTGCGTTATAAACTGTAGTGAAACATTTGGGGCTTCAAAGCTCTCACAACACATCTAGATAAGTTCCTTAAGGTGTCTACCTTCCAAAATGGTGTCACTTGTGGGGGGTTTCAATGTTTAGGCACATCAGGGGCTCTCCAAACGAAACATGGCGTCCCATCTCAATTCCAGTCAATTTTGCATTGAAAAGTCAAACGGCGCTCCTTCCCTTCTGAGCTCTGCCATGCGCCCAAACAGTGGTTCCCCCTCACATGTGGAGTATCAGCGTACTCAGGACAAATTGCAAAACAAGTTTTGGCATCCAATTTCTACTGGTACCCTTGGGAAAATAAAAAATTGGGGGCGAAATTTTCATTTTTGTGAAAAAATATGATTTTTTATTTTTACGGCTCTACATTATAAACTTCTGTGAAGCACTTGATGGGTCAAAGTGCTCACCACACATCTAGATGAGTTCTTCAGGGGGTCTACTTTCCAAAATGGTGTCATTTGTGGGGGGTTTCAATGTTTAGGCACATCAGGGGCTCTCCAAACGCAACATGGCGTCCCATCTCAATTCCAGTCAATTTTGCATTGAAAATTCAAACGGAGCTCCTTCCCTTCCAAGCTCTGCCATGCTCCCAAACAGTGGTTTACTCCCACATATGGGGTATCGGTGTACTCAGGACAAATTGCACAACAACTTTTGGGGTCCAATTTCTTCTGGTTCTCTTGGGAAAATAAAAAATTGGGGGCAAAAAGATCATTTTTGTGAAAAAATCTGATTATTTATTTTTACGGTTCTGCATTATAAACTTATGTGAAGCACTTGGTAGGTCAAAGTGCTCACCACACATCTAGATAAGTTCCTTAGGGGGTCTACTTTCCAAAATGGTGTCAATTGTGGGGGGTTTCAATGTTTAGGCACATCAGGGGCTCTCCAAATACGACATGGCATCCGATCTCAATTCCAGTCAATTTTGCATTGAAAAGTCAAATGGCACTCCTTCCCTTCCGAGCTTTCCCATGCGCCAAAACAGTGGTTTACCCCCAAATATGGCGTACTCAGGACAAACTGTACAACCACCTTTGGGGTCCAATTTCTCCTGTTACGCTTGGTAAAATAAAACAAATTGGAGCTGAATTAAATTTTTTTGTGAAGAAAAGTTAAATGTTCACTTTTTTTAAACATTCCAAAAATTCCTGTGAAACACCTGAAGGGTTAATAAACTTCTTGAATGAGGTTTTGTGCACCTTGAGGGGTGCAGTTTTTAGAATGGTGTCACACTTGGTTATTTTTTATCATATAGACCCCTCAAAGTGACTTCAAATATCATGTGGTCCCTAAAAAAA
This sequence comes from Ranitomeya imitator, assembly GCF_032444005.1. NCBI lineage: Eukaryota > Metazoa > Chordata > Amphibia > Anura > Dendrobatidae > Ranitomeya > Ranitomeya imitator. Next base: position 340,794,203 of record NC_091286.1, read on the forward strand.
TGGTGTTGTAAAAATGAGAAATCGCTGGTCAAAGTTAACCCTTATAACTCCCTAACAAAAAAATTGGGTTCCAAAATTGTGCTGATGTAAAGTAGACATGTGGGAAATGTTACTTATTAAGTATTTTGTGTGCCATATCTCTGTGATTTAAGGGCATAAAAATTCAAATTTGGGAAATTGCGAAGTTTTCAAGATTTTTGCCAAATTTCTGTTTTTTTCACAAATAAACGAAGGTAATATCAAAGAAATTTTACCACTATCATGAAGTACAATATGTCTTGAGAAAACTATGTCAGAATCATCAGGATCTGTTGAAGCGTTCCAGAATTATAACCTCATAAATGGAAAGTGGTCAGAATTGAAAAAATTGGCCCGGCCAATAACGTGCAAACCACCCTTGGGGGTAAAGAGATTAAACAATGTCACACTCTGTAGGGACCAAGACACCTGAAATGATGAAAACAGTGGCCCACAGACCACACCATGCCCTTGTCCATCCATTGCCGCTCTCTTCTCCTTTGACACAGCGATCCTCAGGATACAGACAGCGATGAATACATTGGTGGTGGAGGGGCCACCATCTCCTTCTTCGATTAATCAATGTTCGCTACTGAGAGCAAATTTGATGACATCATTACATTGTGTCTGCTGTATGGAGAGTTAGTGCACCAGAGTCTGGAGCAGAGCCCTGAGGGAATGGGATTGAGGTGAGTATATGTTGTTATTTTTTTCATGTTTATGGGATATTTGCATGTGGGGGTTCATACTGTATACAGGAGACTATGTGAGGGCTCATACTGTATTTAGAAGGCTATGTGGGGGCTCATACTATGTATAGGAGGTTCTGTTGGGCTCATGCTTTATATAGACAGCTGTTTAAGGGCTTAAGCTGTAGAAAGGAGGCTATGTGGGGGCTCATACTGTATTTAGGAGGATATGTGGTGGCTCATACTGTACTGTATATATGAGGTTATTTGAGGACTCACACTGTATATAGGTGACTGTGTGAGGGCTCACGCTGTATATAGGAAGCTATGTGGGGCTCATACAGTATATAGGAGGCTATGTGGGGTCTCACACTGTACATTGGACACCAAGTGAGGGCTCATGCTGTATTTAGGAGCTTACCATATATACTCGTGCTTAAGCCGAGTTTTTCAGCACATTTTTTTGTGCTGAAAATGCCCCCTTCGGCTAATACACAAGTCAATTATCCCAGAGGGCTGTCGGGGGAGCGGCAGAGCAGTTGGTCACAGAGGCAGGAGCCGGTGGCTGTGGATAATGCCTGTGCCGCTGCTGTAATAGCGCACAGTGCCAGCCGCAGCCATAGGCTTACAGCACATATCCTACTCACCTACTGGCGTGCCCTTGGTGGCACTACATCTCCTGCGTTCCAGCGCCAGCAGCTCTTCTTGTGCCGAGCAATCAAGTGGCCCCACTGCATATTCATTACCTTAATCAGTGGGGCCACGTGATCACTCGGCCAGAAGAGCTGCTGGCGCCAGAACAAAGGAGATGCAGTGCCACTGAGGGCACGCAGGCAGGTAAATAGAATGTTTTTTTTCTTTTAAACAGGAATCATGCATACAAGTCAGAATGATTATGCAAATACCAAACATGCATAGTCTTTGTTTTATTTAAGCTGTGAAAAAATTAAAACATTTGTAAAAAAATGTTTCATTTGTGTCGTCACATTAGAAAAGCAGTAATGTTTTCAATTTTTGATATTGAGCTATAGGAGGGCTTGTGTTCTGCATGCTTTTATATATAATTTTGGGGTAAATACGATGTTTTGATTACCTATTATAACATTTTTTTCTGTTGCTACAGCTGAAAAACTGTAATCCTGGCGCTTTGATTCTTTTTCTCATTACGCCGTTTACTGATCGGATTCATTTATTTTATATTTTGATAGATTGGACTTTCCTGAACTCAGTGATACCAAACACGTGGTTTTTACTTATTTTTTAATTTCTTGAGTTTTAATGCAGGAAAAACAGGGAAAATTGAGCTTGTATATATATTTTTTTCATATTGCTTAAAAAAATGTATTACTTTTCAGAGTATTTGTTATCCCCCTAAGGTAACATGAACCTGTGATCGTCTGATCACTTGTGCTATATACAGCTATGCAACAGCATACATCACTGTCTCCTGTGATAGCTTTGAAAATATGGAGATACAAAACCTATAGTTTTTATAAAAAAAAGCAATTTTTAGTGTGTGATAGTAGCCAAACTCAAAAAAATGTATAAATCTGGTATCTCTGTAATCACACAAAAGCCACTGTATCACTTATGCCGCACGAGAAATGGTGTAAAAAATAAATAAAACCAATTCTTGACAAGTTGTTGATTTGTTCATTATGCCTCCCAAAGACCACAGAAAGGCTCACTTTTATGCTGCACCCTATGCTGGGTAATTACACCAGAAGATCCTTGTGAATCTCTGAAATACGTGATTCAGACGGAACCTCTGAAAAAGATTCTTTATAATGAGGCAAATGGAGACACTGTCTGGCCAATGATCTGGTGGAGTCCTTCTTTTTTAGATATGCATAAAAGCGCAGACAGCCACAGTTTTGTGCACTTCTGAAAAGAATGACACCACTGATCAGAGGCCAGATGGAGTCCAGAGTAACTCTGCTGCCTCACTATAGTGAATGGATCCGTCAGGGGTTTCATCTGAATTATGTTATTCAGAGATATACAGTACTGTAGATGGAGACCCAGATGTAATTGTTTAGCGTAGAGCGCCGGATAAATGTCATCCAAAATGTTATGTAAAACGTTCCCTATTAAAGCCTTCAACTCAATCCACAAAAAAATAGGTCACCACTCAGTTCTGTCATCTGTTAACAGAAATATAGGAGGCTACCACATTACTGATATCATAAAAGCTCTGGAAAAGCAAAATGTCTCCATCCAAAAGTAATCCAGTGAATTGTGAGCTTCCAAGTCTAAATGCCCCTCCTTCTAAGCCACAGAATGTGCCTAAATGACGTTTAGCATTTACATGTTTGTCAATGTTGTAGCTATGAGATCCCACTTAATATACTGGGTGTGTGTCTCCATAAACATGAACTGGGCCATTTGTATGGCCACTGCAACATACTGGGCACTACAATAAGAGATTTCCATTTTTCTCTCACCAATATCTATTGCCATTTCTTTCTGGAAAAAAATGATGGATTCAAAATGGACATTACACATGTAGATAAATTCTCAGAGGGGTGTAATTTCCAAACTAGAGTCTTCTGGCTCCACACTGTTGCGGTATCTCCATGACAATGAGTTCACTTATGAAAGGGTTCTGACACCTCAGGGACTTTGCCAATGGGATATGGCACAAGAAAACTATAACAGCAAAATATGTGCTTTAATTTGGTGCTCCTACCCTTCCATGCTTTGTACTGTGCCTCAAGAGTAGTTTTTGACCACATATGGAGTATTGGCATACACAGAAGAAATAGTGTAACAAATTCTGCCATTCGTTTTCTCATGTTACACGTGGAAATTGAAAAATGTGGGGCTAAAGCTAAATTTTTGTGGGAAAAAATGGCATTTTTTATTTTCACAGCATAATGTTATAAAATTGTGTGAAGCAACTGTGTGTTCAAGGTGCTCACCACACTTCTAGATAAATTCCTTGAGGGGTGTAGTTTTCAAAACAGGTTCACTTGTAGGTGGTTTCCACTGTCTAGGCACATCAGGGACTCTGAAAATGTAGGCTGTCTATTCCTGCCAATCTTGTGCTCCAAACGTCAAATGGTGCTCTTTCACTTCAGATCCCTACCGTTCGCTCAAACAGTAGTTTTCCACAACACGTGGAGTATCAGTGTACTCAGGAAAAATTGCCCCACAAATTGTTGTCCATTTTGTCCTGTTACCCTTGAGAAAATGAAAAATTTGGGGCTGAAGCAACATTTTTGTGGAAAAAAATGTATTTTTTTTTATTTCCAAGGTTGACCATTCTAAAATTCTTTGAAGCACCTGCAAGTTCATGGTGCTCACAAGCAAAAAGAAGAAAAGAAGCATGCAATTCAATGGGATCACCATGTAATAAAAACTTTATTACAAAAAGTAAGGAACAAGTCAAGACACAAATATTAAAAAGATATTAAAAAGCCAATAGGGTACATGGATACAAAATCGGTGTGTCTAAATAGGACAAACACCTAACGTCATCTACCTAATGAGGACAATACACAGTATTACCCAAAAAAGTATCAATGCCCAAAAGAAGCCAATAAGTACATGAAAATAATGAAAAACAAAATGAAAGATCTAATATCCCCAAGTTAATAAATAAATACTTGTAGAAGAGTATAACCAGTGGAGCCAATATCATGAAAGTGATATACAATTCACTACAAATAACTGATGTAGGTATTTGTTAAAATAAATGCCATGATGGGACCTGCTACAATAGAGGAATTGAAAGTAAGACTAAAATGTGAAAGGGACCCATGAATAGTGGCGAAAACATATACATACCCCACTTGTATCTCCACCGCCTCAGTGGCTTCCTCAGGTGTAATGTGAGTCATGCTGTAAGGAATTGTCCCTAATACATTAATAAGAATAAGTTAATCGGCCGATATTTGCGGTATCGGAATTCTGATACCGAGTTCCGATATTTTTGCGGTATCGGGAATCGGTATCGGATTAAGATTAATGTGTAAAATAAAGAATAAAAATAAAAAATATTGATATACTTACCCTCTGACGCGCCCTGGTCGTCACCGCTGCAACCGCCTTGCTTTCGTTCCGAAGAATGAGCGCGTTAAGGACCTTTGATGACGTCGCGGCTTGTGATTGGTCGCGTGCGCGGTCACATGACCGCTCAGCGACCAATCACAAGCCGTGACGTCATCGAAGGCCCTTAACGCGCTCATTCTTCGGAACGAAAGCAAGGCGGTTGCAGCGGTGACGACCAGGGCGCGTCAGAGGGTGAGTATATCAATATTTTTTATTTTTATTCTTTATTTTACACATGAATATGGATCCCAGGGCTTGAAGGAGAGTTTCCTCTCCTTCAGACCCTGGGATCCATTACAGGATACCTTCCGATATTTGTGTCCCATTGACTTGTATTGGTATCGGATATCGGTATCGGCGATATCCGATATTTTTCGGATATCGTCCGATACCATCCGATACCGATACTTTCAAATATCGGACGGTATCGCTCAACACTAGTTAATAATGAAAATCGGCTTTACCAGGAAGAATGTGCATAGTGTAATTTTTATTGAAAGAGTTTCTTCATCTCTTTTATAACTTATTATTTTTTTCTAAAACACTTTATTATGTTATTTCATCTTATAATTTTTTTAAATGATGCAATAAAAGAAGAATTTGTATTTTATATGTAAGTATTCAAAAGTTTATTGGGGGAGGATGACATATTATTTTTATCCTAAATATGATAATAACAAGATATAAACTTTTTGCATGCAATTCTTTGTTAGATAAATTCTATTCTGTGAAGAGGGAGGGGTCAATGTGGATACAGGAAAGAAATCGCCTGGGGTATAGCTTTATCAAGTTTCATCACTCAGTACAGTACTGAAGAGTTGGTATTTTTTATTGAGCCTATATTTTATAAAACCACGCCTCGAGGTTTTTTTTTCTAATTAAGCCTGTAGGCAACAAAATGTATATCTGATTAAAGATCCAATAATTCTTATTATAAAACTATTTTCTGCATGATGTTAATGTTTTGTCTTTCACAAAAACAGAGACTAAAGAAGAGTACAAATTACAAATTGTAAATGCAACTACTAGGTTCCTCCGTTTATATGTAAAATGACAACTATTTTCTAACCTAGAGATTATCGTAGTTAGAATATTAAAGGGGGTTGCATCATGCAAGATACTGGGTGAAATTTACAGTATTAATACTGGAGTACCATTTTGTTTGTTGATACTAGTGCATCGGTTGGTGAACTTCACATACACTAAAAAGCAACACATTACCGTATGTTGTTTTCTGCAATTTTTCAAAGTGAAAAGATCTTTACAAATAAGTGAATTGGGTTTTATTTGTGAGAAAAGGAGTCTTAGGCTATGTGCAAGCTACATCTGTTCACTTAGTCTACAGTATAGGTCCGGAGCGTTTCCTGACATACAATAAAATTACGCCCCATTCATCAGACGAAAGACAAAAGTATGTTATTTCGGCCTCTCTCTGTCTGCATATTGTTTGTTTCACTGTTTATGAAACTGCAGAAGATTGCAATGAAATATATGCTATGCGATATACACTTTTACAATGGGTTCATATGGTGGACGGTTGCATCAAGTGGCCATCCATCCTGACTGTGGTCACTGTCCAGGGCAAACATATTGAGCATTAGCGCTTGATAGTGGGCACAAACACAGTGTGTACTTAGCCTTAGAGGCTTCATATACAAGGCCTTTTAAATATTTTTTTTATTGTATTTAAACCAGACAACTAAATAAAGGGGTGACATCTGCATGTAGAACCCCTGCCAACTGAGGCAAGTAATTGGCTGTAGAAATCTGCTAACTGAAGACAGAATGTCATCACTTCCAAAACTAAGCTTACATGGACCACTGGATCTGCATTGCTAAATTGATAGCTGAATCAAGTGTGAATTATTTTGTAGCATTTCCTATACCTTTGGTCCCAATTCATCATTTGCAGTTTTTTCTAAGTTACTTTCCTTTTTTGTCTTGTGGTATAAAGGTACCGTCACATTAAGCGACGCTGCAGTGATATAGACAACGATGCCGATCGCTGCAGCGTCGCTGTTTCGTCATTGTGTGGCTGCTGGAGAGCTGTCACACAGACAGCTCTCCAGCGACCAACGATGCTGAAGTCCCCTGGTAACCAGGGTAAAAATCGGGTTACTAAGCACAGGGCCGCGCTTAGTAACCCGATGTTTACCCTGGTTACCATTGTAAATGTAAAAAAAAAAAAACACTACATACTTACATTCCGGTGTCTGTCGCGTCCCCCGCCTTCAGCTTTCCAGCACTGTGTAAGTGCCGGCCGTAAAGCAGAGCGGTGACATCACCGCTGTCCTCTGCTTTACGGCCGGCCGGCGCTGACACAGTGCAGGGAAGCTGATGGCGAGGGACGTGACAGACACCGGAATGTAAGTATGTAGTGTTTTTTTTTTACATTTACAATGGTAACCAGGGTAAATATCGGGTTACTAAGTGCGGCCCTGCGCTAAGTAACCCAATGTTTACCATGGTTACAAGTGAAGACATCCCTGAATCGGCATCACACACACCGATTCAGCGATGTCAGCCGGTGATCCCGCGACGAAATAAAGTTCTGGCCTTCTAGCTCCGACCAGCGATCTTACAGCAGGATCCTGATCGCTGCTGCGTGTCAAACACAACGATATCGCTATCCAGGACGCTGCAACGTCACGGATCGCTATCGCTATCGTTATCGTTCTAAAGTCGCTCAGTGTGAAGGTACCTTTAGTTGCCATTCATGAAAATGGCACACCTGATTGATGAATTTGGCACAAAGTAAGCAATGGGCTTTCCTCTTGTCTTGAACTGGTTTTGCAACTTTTGGTGCGAAAAGTCATGCACTTGTGCAAAAAGTCACAAAAAGTGTGCCAAAATATGGGTATATTCAAAAATACACCAAAGATAATTGGACTGAAATTGCACCTAATATTGTGATTTCCGATGAAGCTGGGGAAATCAACTGGAATCGCTAAACTCCCCCCAAAAATGCAGCAATAGGTTAGAAGGTGTTTGTGGATAGTCTCTGCGCTGCCGACAGGATTTAAAACATATATCCCAGTGTAATAAAATGAATGGGTTATTTCGCATTTTGAAGTACAAATCTACTTCTTCTTCAGGAAAACCATATGGACATGTTGCTTTCCTGAAGAAAAAGTAGATTTGTACTTCAAAATGCGTCAAAATAAACCAATCATTTTATTACACTGGGATATATGTTTTAAATCCTGTTGGCAGCGCGGAGACTATCCACAAACCCCTTCTAACCTATTGATGTCTGATGGTCGCTGGCTGACCCATGGATCTGCTGCAGCAGATATTACACTACATGCTGTTTTTTCGGAATAAACAGGTGAGTTTAATCTGAACGTAAAGCTCACTATATTTCTTGGATAAGACCCTATTTTGTGCTGATCTTTCCTACAGTTTTACTTGGATAAAAAAATACAAGTGAGCACACATAAAACAGACTTCATAAAAAACAAATAGAATAATGAATTTGGTGCAAACAAAAATAAAAGGCGCAAAACACACAAAACCAGACAAATAACAGGCGCAAAGGCAATGATGAATCGGAGCTAGATTACAATTAAACAACTACATTGTTGAGTTAACATTAAAACCTTACACATATTGTAGTACCTTTGATGACAATATGAAAATGTTATGTCAAAAATACTCTATTTGCCCAAAGCATTTGTAATGAAACTATTATGTAAGGATCTCAATTACATGTTTCACAATTTTAAACAATCTCAAAATAATCATCAGTTTTGCTTTTGTTGCCAAACTTAGAAAGCAGCAATGCACATAAAAATAGCAAGTACTTTTGAAATATAAAGCTAACACTGAGGTTCAAACATTGGTGCCACAAGTCTTTCACCCTCTACTATAAAAATATTCAGTACTATTTGCTAAACACAACTGCCGCCCTCACACACTAAAACATATAACTTGCAATCTCTTCTTGTTTTGCATATGATTGGTAGCATACCTTTAAGCTGCTGTAAGTAATAAAAATATATCTGTGCAAGTTGGCTGTAAGAAATGCCAAAGTTTCACCTAATAAAATTTTGGTATGCCTCAATTTTCAAAGTAAATTTGATTTATTTGAGCCACCAGCCATCTGATGACAGCTCTGTGTTTTTTATATGAGTCATGTCCCAAGGGGACTGGAGTATGCCAATAGTATACATTGGACTCAGTCCAGCGTCCGCAAACAGGTTTTCATTAGTCTTTGATGCCATTTGCATTGGTTAGCAGAGAGGCTGCTGAAAATCAGCCTTAGTTTAGGATCACTCCTTTTATTTAAGAAAAAAAAATAACAAAGATCTTTTTCTGGAGAATTTTTACGCCTTCTACATTGTAGGTACAAGGTAATATTTAAGGCAACAGTAATCTGTTATTGCAGGTGGCAGGGCTTCAAGCACTTCCGTATTTTGAGAATGGATCAGACAAAGTGCGACAACTTATATTGAAAAATTGCCGAATTTGTAAATTAGAAACACATTTCGTCGTGACTTTGATTAAGTTAGCTTGCCTCTTGTACACTGGAAATTGCATGTAGCTAAAATGGCTATTCACATTATTCTTTAATTATAGCTGATTATAAAGTACATTCAGCTGATTAATCAGAAATTAGTCCAATAATTAATGCAGAATAGCCATATAGAAAAATTCTCTAAAAATGTAAAAAAAAATTAAAGTGACTTCAGAATGAACACTAGCAAATTTATTGATCAGAATGAGATTGAAATCTTACAATTTATAAAATCTTTTAATGTCTTAGTAATGATAATACTAATAATGTTAAAAAATCTTATTTTGTTGCTTTGCTTATTAATAGAATATAGGCAATGACACTGCAGAAAAAATCATTGCCTGAAAAAATATTCCTTACCCCAAGCCAAGATCTCAGCAGAATTTGTGTGTTTCAACAGAATGTGCAAATCCATTTATCACAAAATATAGTGCCAACACATCAGAACATATACTACATTTAGTGACCACCTTCCTCTTCAAATACTTACAAATCTGATTTTTATAATGGTAGAGGAGTGGCTAAACTATAGAAAAATATAATTGAACTACACCAGTTATTTGCTTAAAAGGAACATGTAAGCTACGCTTGCTCACCTTAAACCAACATCATGTATATCTAAGGCCGGGGTCACACTTGCGAGTGCAATGCGAGAAACTCGCACGAGTCTCTTGCATCAATATAGTACTGCCACCAGCTCTTGGGACCGGAGTGTGCGGTTGCATGTATTAATATGCAGCTGAATGCTCCTTTTCTGAGAGCCAGCGACTGTGCCGGGTATTAATGCGAGAGACTCATGTGAGTTTCTCGCATTGTACTTGCAAGCGCTACCCTGGCCTAACAGCTATTTTCTGCATTCTAACAAGTCCCTTTATGTGGCTTTTCGATTGATGAATAAATATAAACTTGACTTTGAGAACCTGCACTTTTGTCATGCAAATTAGTTAGTAGAAGTGTCTGCGGGGGTCATAATTCTCCATGTGGACAATCATACTGACTATAACCGCCATGCGGGGGGTGAGGTGGTCGCTGTCATATCATACTGTGGAGGAGACTGTAGAGGCTATCATACTGTGTAGGAGGAATGTGGGGGCATCATTGTGGCAATTGTGAGGACACTATACTATGTGGGAGTCAATATGGCCTAATAGAGGACATCACACTGTGCTTGAGAAGAACCGTTGAGACATCATACTGTTTTTCAGCAAGTTGCAACCTCATACTGTGCTGGGGGTACTGCGGGGGTATCATAGTTTGCTAGGGGCACTGTGGGGTCATCATATTAAGTATGGGAGGCATTTGGGGGGGCATAATACTCCATGGGGCCACAAAAGGGGTATCACAGTTGATGATAACACTAAAGGGCTTCAGTAGGCACAAAACTTCTGTGTAAGTGCAAAATTACATGTCCCTGTCCTTGACTTTAAAAATTTGGAGGTTTGCCCTCTGCAACAGTGCCAATGTGTTGTTATTCCACCATTTCTTTCAGGTGAAGAGGCCCAATCAGAACTTTTTGTCAGGGTCCAAATGTTTTCTATGTATATCCCAGTTAAGCATTATTCTAAAAACAGGGTTTAAGATAAAACCAAAGAAATGAGTGGGAGAATATGTTGGTAGATGTCCAATGTGTGAGAACATGTTAACACTGTAGCCATTTAACAGACAAAACCTAAGATAAAAACAAAATGAGCATATACAATATATTAAGTAAGTGACTATTAATAGTACAGGTAAATACCATAGGGTACTTAGTTAATCCTTGTTAACCCTATTTTGATTTTTTTAAAAAGTGTAAAAGCCATCCAACCACAACAAGGTGTTCTCAACCGGGACTGTCCTATCCTCTAGTATTAAAACCTCAACTTGTGTCAGCCAACAGGTTGTGTAGACACATGGCTATGAGACACTGTATAGATGATATGCCTTTCTCAAAAAGGAGAGCCACTCCCCTGTTTGTGCGAAGTACAAAATCTACATCAAAACCAAATAAATGAGATAGAGCACAAGTTGGAATATGTGCAAAGTCTATGAGCATGTTGACACTGTGGCTATTTAAATGGGGTCCTGTTCCTTCTCTGCCCCCTCCACATTTATGTCGGCTGACACAAGCTAACGTTTTAATGCTAAAGGATAGGACTGTCCTAATTGGGTGCACGTTGTTGTACTGGGATGGCTTTTACGCTTTTTTTTATCAAAACAGTGTTAACTAAGTACCCTACGTTATTTACATGAACTATTACTATACAGTTACTTACTACAGGGCATATGCTCATGTTTTTTTTTTCTTAGGTTTTGTCTGTTAAAATGTGTTATCAACTTATCTAGGGTACATAAGGGCCTTAAAGAAAAGCTGTCAGTAGGAATTTCTACCAAAAATAAAAAGGTATAGCTGTATAGGCTTTTTCTCTGCTTATAAATCAATTGATGACGTCACTGACCTTTCAAACAAATGTAGTAGCTATGCACCAGCAGGGAAATAACAGGAGTGGGCTGGAGAGCTGGAAGTGCTTTGACATGCCCCAATGTACTTGCAATTATTTTTATTTAACTTCAACAATGAATTTATCAGTAATGACAGGGCAGATTTGTACAAAAACATTGATTTACTCAGGGTCACACCATCTATGCAGCCATACCTTTAGTTTCAGAATTTTATCTTGATAAGTTCCCTTTAAGGATACTGGCAATATTAAAATTCAAGAAAAACTCTATAAAGAAGCATTACCATCAAGATTTTTTATCCCTTTAATATATAGCAGTCATCATATTATATAGCACTGTGTACTTACAATTGCTCAGTTTGACTTTTTCCCAGCTAATTCTTCTCTTTTCTTTGCTCTATGTAGAAATAGGAAGTTTCTCGTCACCGAAACAAATCATTCGCCTCTTCAACTTCTGACACAGCTGGTCATTCCTCCTCCCTTCCATTGACATATGCAGTGACCTATAAGTCATACAAGGAAAATTGACCTCATGCTTCTACATAGAGTTTAGAAGGATTCAGCTAGTCAGTTTTTAATCACGTGATGTCATAGACCTAATGTAAAACAGAAAAATGAAGTAAGAAGGGCAAAATGAGCAATTGTTAGTACGCAATGCTATATAATATGATGATTTAAGCAAAACCCACTGATACATAATGAATACCGATTAAGGTTCAAAATGCCTTTATCATAGGGACACAATCAAAATAATCATGGACTCTCCAAAATACATAGCTCCTATACAATCTCACGGAGTAATGTCCAAAATTTTAAATATTAAAGATGTATTTTATTAATACAATAATAAAAAAATCAATATAACATGCAAATCACACAGGAAAAATACATAAGTAACATTAACCCCTTCATGACCCAGCCTATTTTGACCTTAAAGACCTTGCCGTTTTTTGCAATTCTGACGAGTGTCCCTTTATGAGGTAATAACTCAGGAACGCTTCAACGGATCCTAGCGGTTCTGAGATTGTTTTTTCGTGACATATTGAGCTTCATGTTAATGGTAAATTTAGGTCAATAAATTCTGCGTTTATTTGTGATAAAAACGGAAATTTGGCGAAAATTTTGAAAATTTCGCAATTTTCACATTTTGAATTTTTATTCTGTTAAACCAGAGAGATATGTGACACAAAATAGTTAATAAATAACATTTCCCACATGTTTACTTTACATCAGCACAATTTTGGAAACAAAATTTTTTTTTGTTAGGAAGTTATAAGGGTTAAAATTTGGCCAGCGATTTGTCATTTTTACAACGAAATTTACAAAACCATTTTTTTTAGGGACCACCTCACATTTGAAGTCAGTTTGAGGGGTCTATATGGCTGAAAATACCCAAAAGTGACACCATTCTAAAAACTTCACCCTTCAAGGTACTCAAAACCACATTCAAGAAGTTTATTAACCCTTCAGGTGCTTCACAGCAGCAGAAGCAACATGGAAGGAAAAAATGAACATTTATCTTTTTAGTCACAAAAATTATCTTTTAGCAACAATTTTTTTATTTTCCCAATGGTAAAAGGAGAAACTGAACCACGAAAGTTGTTGTACAATTTGTCCTGAGTATGCTGATACCTCATATGTGGGGGTAAACCACTGTTTGGGTGCACGGCAGGGCTTGGAAGGGAAGGAGCGCCATTTGACTTTTTGAATCAAAAATTGGCTCCACTCTTTAGCGGACACCATGTCACGTTTGGAGAGCACCCGTGTGCCTAAAAATTGGAGCTCCCCCACAAGTGACCCCATTTTGGAAACTAGACGCCCCAAGGAACTTATCTAGATGCATAGTGAGCACTTTGAACCCCCAGGTGCTTCACAAATTGATCCGTAAAAATGAAAAAGTACTTTTTTTTCACAAAAAAATTCTTTTAGCCTCAATTTTTTCATTTTCACATGGGCAACAGGATAAAATGGATCCTAAAATGTGTTGGGCAATTTCTCCTGAGTACACCAATACCTCACATGTGGGGGTAAACCACTGTTTGGGCACATGGTAAGGCTCGGAAGGGAAGGAGCGCCATTTGACTTTTTGAATGAAAAATTATTTCCATCGTTAGCGGACACCATGTCGCGTTTGGATAGCTCCTGTGTGCCTAAACATTGGCGCTCCCCCACAAGTGACCCCATTTTGGAAACCAGACCCCCCAAGGAACTTATTTAGATGCCTAGTGAGCACTTTAAACCCTCAGGTGCTTCACAAATTGATCTGTAAAAATGAAAAAGTACTTTTTTTTCACAAAAAAATTCTTTTCGCCTCAATTTTTTCATTTTAACATGGGCAGTAGGATAAAATGGATCATAAAATTTGTTGGGCAATTTCTCCCGAGTACGCCGATACCTCATATGTGGGGGTAAACCACTGTTTGGGCACTCGGCAGGGCTCAGAAGGGAAGGCGCGCCATTTGACTTTTTGAATGGAAAATTAGCTCCAATTGTTAGCGGACACCATGTCGCGTTTGGAGAGCCCCTGTGTGCCTAAACATTGGAGCTCCCCCACAAGTGACCCCATTTTGGAAACTAGACCCCCCAAGGAACTTATCTAGATGCATATTGAGCACTTTAAACCCCCAGGTGCTTCACAGAAGTTTATAACGCAGAGCCATGAAAATAAAAAATAATTTTTCTTTCCTCAAAAATGATTTTTTAGCCTGGAATTTCCTATTTTGCCAAGGATAATAGGAGAAATTGGATCCCAAATATTGTTGTCCAGTTTGTCCTGAGTACGCTGATACCCCATATGTGGGGGTAAACCACTGTTTGGGCGCACGGCAGGGCTCGGAAGGGATGGCACGCCATTTGGCTTTTTAAATGGAAAATTAGCTCCAATCATTAGCGGACACCATGTCACGTTTGGAGAGCCCCTGTGTGCCTAAACATTGGAGATCCCCCAGAAATGTCCACATTTTGGAAACTAGACCCCCAAAGGAACTAATCTAGATGTGTGGTGAGGACTTTGAACCCCCAAGTGCTTCACAGAAGTTTATAACGCAGAGCCATGAAAATAAAAAAAAAAAATTATTTTCTCAAAAATGATATTTTAGCCTGCAATTTTTTATTTTCCCAAGGGTAACAGGAGAAATTTGACCCCAAAAGTTGTTGTCCAGTTTCTCCTGAGTACGCTGATACCCCATATGTGGGGGTAAATCACTGTTTGGGCACATGCCGGGGCTCGGAAGTGAAGTAGTGACGTTTTGAAATGCAGACTTTGATGGAATGCTCTGTGGGCGTCACATTGCGTTTGCAGAGCCCCTGATGTGGCTTAACAGTAGAAACCCCCCACAAGTGACCCCATTTTGGAAACTAGACCCCGAAAGGAACTTATCTAGATGTGTGGTGAGCACTTTGAACCCCCAAGTGCTTCATAGAAGTTTATAATGCAGAGCCGTGAAAATAATAAATACGTTTTCTTTCCTCAAAAATAATTATTTAGCCCAGAATTTTTTAATTTTCCCAAGGGTAACAGGAGAAATTTGACCCCAATATTTGTTGTCCAGTTTCTCCGGAGTACGGTGATACCCCATATGTGGGGGTAAACCACTGTTTGGGCACACGTTGGGGCTCGGAAGTGAAGTAGTGACGTTTTGAAATGCAGACTTTGATGGAATGCTCTGCGGGCGTCACGTTGCGTTTGCAGAGCCCCTGATGTGCCTAAACAGTAGAAACCCCCCACAAGTGACCCCATTTTGGAAACCAGACCCCGAAAGGAACTTATCTAGATGTGTGGTGAGCACTTTGAACCCCCAAATGCTTCATAGAAGTTTATAATGCAGAGCCGTGAAAATAATAAATACGTTTTCTTTCCTCAAAAATAATTATTTAGCCCAGAATTTTTTATTTTCCCAAGGGTAACAGGAGAAATTGGACCCCAATAGTTGTTGTCCAGTTTCTCCTGAGTACGCTGATACCCCATGTGTGGGGGTAAACCACTGTTTGGGCACACGTCGGGGCTCAGAAGGGAAGTAGTGACTTTTGAAATGCAGACTTTGATGGAATGGTCTGCGGGCGTCACATTGCGTTTGCAGAGCCCCTGGTGTGCCTAAACAGTAGAAACCCCCCACAAGTGACCACATTTTAGAAACTAGACCCCCCAAGGAACTTATCTAGATATGTGGTGAGCACTTTGAACCCCCAAGTGCTTCACAGACGTTTACAACGCAGAGCCGTGAAAATAAAAAATCATTTTTCTTTCCTCAAAAATGATGTTTTAGCAAGCATTTTTTTAGATTCACAAGGGTAACAGGAGAATTTGGACCCCAGTAATTGTTGCGCAATTTATCCTGAGTACACTGATACCCCATATGTGGGGGTAAACCACTGTTTGGGCACACGTCAGGGCTCGGAAGTGAGGGAGCACCATTTGACTTTTTGAATACGAGATTGGCTGGAATCAATGGTGGCGCCATGTTGCGTTTGGAGACCCCTGATGTGCCTAAACAGTGGTAACCCCTCAATTCTACCTCCAACACTAACCCCAACACACCCCTAACCCTAATCCCAACTGTAGCCATAACCCTAATCACACCCCTAACCACAACCCTAATTCCAACCCTAACCCTAAGGCTATGTGCCCACGTTGCGGATTCGTGTGAGATATTTCCGCACCATTTTTGAAAAATCCGCGGGTAAAAGGCACTGCGTTTTACCTGCGGATTTTCCGCGGATTTCCAGTGTTTTTTGTGCGGATTTCACCTGCGGATTCCTATTGAGGAACAGGTGTAAAACGCTGCGGAATCCGCACATAGAATTGACATGCTGCGGAAAATACAACGCAGCGTTTCCGCGCGGTATTTTCTGCACCATGGGCACAGCGGATTTGGTTTTTCATATGTTTACATGGTACTGTAAACCTGATGGAACACTGCTGCGGATCCGCAGCGGCCAATCCGCAGCCAAATCCGCACCGTGTGCACATAGCCTAATTCTAAAGGTATGTGCACACTGCGGAAAACGCTGCAGATCCGCAGCAGTTTCCCATGAGTTTACAGTTCAATGTAGACCTATGGGAAACAAAAATCGCTGTACACATGCTGCGGAAAAACTGCACGGAAACGCAGCGGTTTACATTCCGCAGCATGTCACTTCTTTGTGCGGATTCCGCAGCGGTTTTACAACTGCTCAAATAGAAAATCGCAATTGTAAAACCGCAGTGAAATGCGCAGAAAAAAACGCGGTAAATCCGCCATAAATCCGCAGCGGTTTAGCACTGCGGATTTATCAAATCCGCAGCGGAAAAATCCGCAGAGGACCAGAATACGTGTGCACATACCGAAACCCTAACCCTACCCCTAACCCTACCCCTAGCCCTAACCCTAACCCTACCCCTAACCCTACCCCTAACCCTACCCCTAACCCTAACCCTAAACCTAGCCCTACCCCTACCCCTAACCCTAACCCTACCCCTAACCCTAACCCTAACCCTACCCCTAGCCCTAACCCTAACCCTACCCCTAACCCTACCCCTAACCCTAACCCTAGCCCTAACCCTAGCCCTACCCCTAACCCTAACCCTAACCCTAACCCTACCCCTAACCCTAACCCTACCCCTAACCCTAACCCTATTCTAACATTAGTGGAAAAAAAAAAATTCTTTATTTTTTTATTGTCCCTACCTATGGGGGTGACAAAGGGGGGGGTCATTTATTATTTTTTTTATTTTGATCACTGAGATATAATCTATCTCAGTGATCAAAATGCACTTTGGAACGAATCTGCCGGCCGGCAGATTCGGCGGGCGCACTGCGCATGCGCCCGCCATTTTGGAAGATGGCGGCGGCCAGGGAGAAGACGGACGGGACCCCGGCAGGATCGGTAAGTATGATGGGGGGGGATCGGAGCATGGGGGGGAATCGGAGCGCGGCAGGCGTTGAACGGAGCACGGGGGGCGTGGAACGGACCACGGGGTGGCTGGAACGGAGCACGGGGGGGTGGAACGGAGCACGGGGGGGTGGATCGGAATGCAGGGGGGGTGATTGGAGCACGGGGGGGTGATTGGAGCACGGGGGAGCGGACAAGAGCACGGGGGGGAGCGGAGCACTGGATGGAGGAGAGCCGGAGCAGTGTACCGGCCAGTTCGGGGGGCTGGGGGGGCGATCGGTGGGGTGGGGTGGGGGCACATTAGTATTTCCAGCCATGGCCGATGATATTGCAGCATCGGCCATGGCTGGATTGTAATATTTCACCCGTTATAATAGGTGAAATATTACAAATCGCTCTGATTGGCAGTTTCACTTTCAACAACCAATCAGAGCGATCGTAGCCACGAGGGGGTGAAGCCACCCCCCCTGGGCTAAACTACCACTCCCTCTGTCCCTGCAGATCGGGTGAAATGGGAGTTAACCCTTTCACCGGATCTGCAGGGACGCGATCTTTCCATGACGCCACATAGGCGTCATGGGTCGGATTGGCACCGACTTTCATGACGCCTACGTGGCGTCATGGGTCGGGAAGGGGTTAAAAACAGCTTATCATGGACAAGGCACAAGAAGGACCTTTATGTATTACACCACAGGGGCACCTGATCACTAAAAGTCTATACAGGCTGTCAAGCAGGAGGGCTGTATCTCTCAAAAAGCTCTAAAAAAGTGCATAGTGCATATAGCAAGGTGCAGATATCGAGCCAAACAGAGTGGTTACATGGACCAAAAGTCCCAGAGCAGAGGGCAAAGTCAGAAAGGGTCATGTACTACTCCAATACCATCCACTTGGCAACTATCCCTGTCCATAACCTAAAGGTAACAAGCACCATCCAGCTTACCCATGTAGCCTGTCAGTCAGTGTGTATGAAAACAGAAAAAAGAAAAAAACAGCTCACCTGTTAGGCATGTGTTGTGGGGAAGCTTCCAAAAATTCCAGATTTATTGAGAATAAAATTCAAAGTCCAGTCAATTCATTCACATGGACTTTGAATTTTATTCTCAATAAGTCAGTGTGTGTCCCAGCAGTTCCGAATCGCGTTTCGCATGGGCTTCTTCGGGGGACTGTGGTTGTGTGTGTCTCATCCCCGGATCCTTATAACTGAGTTCCCCAGGTGTCTGGTATCAGCGGCGTCATTAGCGGCCGCCACTCCCCCGGCCTCCCTTGTGGCACGACAGGTCGAGGGAAATCCCTCGTGACATTAAAGACCGGCTACGTCACAGCCGGAAGCCGGACAGATGTGTCCTGGACCCGGACACGGCGGGCATGCGCACACGCAAGGAGATGCCATATTGAAAGAGGGAAGAATAGTAGAGGGGGAGCCAAGTATGATACAGACGAGAAGGGAAATGTGTTCCAGTAAAAACCCACCAACAGAGCACATTTGTAAATGCAGTGCCAAGTAAGTATGATCCACAGATATCATATCTAACCCACCCATCATAATCACAATGTGGGTCCCATCATGTATAACACAGATGTCAGTTGTTAAAGTAGCGGCATTGATTTATCACATACATATACATACTTATTAATCTATATTATCAAAAAACAAAATAAAATGCAATAAAGTAAAAAATAAAAAATAAATAGAATAAACACAAAAATGCACATCTGTATAGCCTCTGAAGATGTGGGTTGGCAAGCTCCCAAGTCACATTCAGAGGGGTGGTCAATTCTGACATCTGATTAGACACAAACTCTTCTCCTTTGCAAAGGTACAAGTCCAGCTCTTCAAGAGCCAGGAGATGAGATAAATGATGAAAATGGTTGATAGGACATCTACTAAATAAAATAATAAAAACACACACAAATTAAAATCCAAATAGGGAGACCACCAGAAGCTTATACGAATGGGGAGAAGCTTAACTGCTCATTTAGGTCCATAGGGGTCATGGTGTCTAGAGTGGTAATCCACCGACATTTTAGCTGCACAAGAGTACGCTTCCAGTCGCCGCCCCTGATGCCACACCTAACCCAATCAATACCATGTACTCTCAGATCCTTTGAATTGCATTTGTGGTGTGACCTGAAATGGTGAGGGATCATCTTTAGCAACGCCACGTCATCCACCTCACTCGCGGCCGTATTGTCCCTAACATGCTTGCATGTGCAAACACGCAACTCATGTGATGTAAGGCCAATACAGAATTTGTTGCATGGACATTTTGCCATATATATCACATGAGTGGTGCTGCACTAGATGTATTCCGTGATATTAAATTCTCTCTTGCCATCAGCAGAGGTGAATGACGTGGCCCTCACTTGATTACGGCAGGCCAGGCAGTCACCGCAGGGATAAAATCCCCACTTCCCCTTGCCCGCCCAAATAGCCTAGGTTCTCTTGCCACATAATGACTCCTTACCAGAATGTCTTTCAGATTCTTACCCCGTCTTTCAGTCATGAGGAGTGAATCAGACAGACATCTGTTAAGCGTCGGGTCAGTTTTAAGGATCGACCAGTGTCTATTCATAATGCTGCGTATAGTTTCTCATTGGTGATTATAGGTAGTAATATACCTTATATTGGATTCCTCCTGCTTATCTTTTACTTCCTTGTTCCCCGCAAGGAGATCATGTCTCTTAGAGTTAATGGCGCCGCTGATGCCAGACACCTGGGGAACTCAGTTATAAGGATCCGGGGATGAGACACACACAACCACAGTCCCCCGAAGAAGCCCACGCGAAACGTGTATCGGGACTGCTGGGAAACACACTGACTGACAGGCTACATGGGTAAGCTGGATGGTGCTTGTTACCTTTAGGTTATGGGCGGGGATAGTTGCCAAGTGGATGGTATTGGAGTAGTACATGCCCCTTTCTGACTTTGCCCTCTGCTCTGGGACTTTTGGTCCATTTAACCACTCTGTTTGACTCAATATCTGCACCTTGCTATATACACTACGCACTTTTTTGAGGGATACAGCCCTCCTGCTTGACAGCCTGTATAGACTTTTAGTAATCAGGTGCCCCTGTGGTGTAATACATAAAGGCCCTTCTTGTGCCTTGTCCATGATAAGTTGTTTTTAATGTTACTTATGTATTTTTCCTGTGTGATTTGCTTGTTATATTGATTTTTTCATTATTGTATTAATAACATAGATCTTTAATATTTTGTTTTAAAAATTACTATTGTAATCCATACCATTTAACATGTTTTTGAGTGAAATTACAGTAGTTTGAAATGAGGAATAAAAAAAAAAATAGTTTCAATTAATTAAGAAAACTTGATTTCTAGTGACCTAGCAATTAGAAAATGCGTAAGGGATGGAGAAGTGGAAGTGCTGATGCTCGTGCACACAGACAGCAAGGATGTGAGGCAGGTAGGACTGAGCCTGCTGCAGGAGTAAAAGCAACATGCCCATTCACGACACTTAGCTTACTGTCCTACTTTGCAGGGAACCACAGGCACCACTTCTGAATCCACCCCAGTGGGAACAGGTGATCAGTTGGATAGCAGATAATGCTTCGAACATACTTGCCAGAACCACTCAGTCTTACATACGGTCCAGTCTCACCAGCAAAGAGTCTGGATCACATAATGCTCACCCTGATCCTCCTTCCTCCCACCATGTTGTCATAAGAGATCAGTGATCCCAAACTAGGACACTCAGCATTGCTCTTAACATTATAATTTCTTAATTGTGCCATGTCACAGTGCATGTTCCAAGAGGGACAGGAGGACATGCTGTTTAGTGATGCACAAAACTAATGGTCACAAGAAGATGATGGAGGGGGAAGGCCAATTTTGTCTAAGGAGGTAGATGATGAAGAGAGATAGTTACCGATAAGTCAAGTTGTTTTTAAGTCCCCAAGTCAGAAGGACCATGGTTTGGTGGTGGAAGACGAGGTGATGGATGATGAAGTCACTGTCCCAACCTGGGAGGCTGGCATGGACAGCGAGGCCAGCAGCACTGAGGGAGAGTGATCTGCAGCACCGCAACAGGCAGGAAGAGGCAGTGGGGTGACCAGAGGAAGAAGGCGGGCAACTGACACTCGTGAATTTCTCAAGTCAAAGAGTAAGTTCCCCAGAGTTCCCCAGAGTAAGTTCCCCAGTCTAAAATTTTTTTAAAACAGTTCTGAGACCAAAAAAGCATCATTAGCAACCTGTGCCATGCCAAGATCAGCAGGGGCCTGACCACTACAAGCCCAATCACCACCAGCATAATCAGGCACATGTCATCTAAGTACCCGACTCAGTGGGCCGAATGCCTGGGTCAAACATTTTTGCCAGCAGGTGAGACCACTGCCTCTTCCCCTGTGCTAGGTGCTTGCCAATCCCCTGTCCATGACACTGGCAATGTTGCCTCCCGCTCTGTGCCTGTTCTTGCACATTCTGCGGCACCATCATCAGGCACTTCCAAATCCTTGTGCCAGCACAGTGTTCAGTTGTCCCTACCCCAGTCCTTAATATGAAAAATAAAGTTCCCAGCCACCCACTCCAGGCTGCTTGTCATGGGAATGTTGCTGTTTAGGCTTGTAGGCACAAAGAATTTCCACTGACTCATGATACAATCCCTCAGTACTCTGCCAGCAACAGCCACTATTTCTTCCTTGTGTTATAAATAGTAAAGAAAAGAGCGCAAAATATAGTGCACACAAGGCAATAATAAATAGAAAGAGGCTTTATTACTACAGCAATGCCAAGATAGACAAAAAATACAATTGAAAACAATTAAAAGCATGATGGAGCGACATGCAAGACAATGAAAGGCAAGTAAAATAGGAAGACTGCGGCAACCCGTCCAGAACAACACACCCCACTAACCCAAGGAATCCCCTCTCCAAGCCACCCAAAAACCAACCCACTAAATAACCAGACAAACATAGATAGTTGATGGGTGAATCAGTCAAGCATTAATTCTGCGTAACAATTTTAACAACAATAATAATAAACTGAAGCACTTAAAACTTTACAAAAGATCAGTAGCAAATGCCCTGCAATTCTGCAGGCAAGTCAGCCTACATAGCCGCAGTATTCCAGTGCTTCCTTTATTGCAAAACGCCGCTGTGACTTTAACCTGTAAAGACAAAATAATATTAACTATACAAAGGGAGGGAGGGCGGGACGAGCACCTCCGGGACCCAAAAGGGAAGAGGAGAAACCAGGCTATTACCCCGACCTATATCAGGTGAAGGAGGGGTTTTAGGGTGGGGAACCAACCCAGCAGGCTACCATTGTTCAAAACGAACCGGACCATACCAAATAGTATAACAAGGAAGGGGGGGGGGGTGAGGGGACCACAAGGAAAGCTGGGGGGGAAGGAAGGGCACCGCAGTCAGTGGCACGTTCCTTAACCAGTGCCATGACAACCAATGCGCAAAATTACAAAACATTTTAAAAATTATTATAAAGGCAGTCAATATTGTGAATACATGATAGATCTGGTATAAAAGAGACAATGAAAGGATTTCCAGGGAGAATTATTTCAAATGTCCATGGCTGGGGAAAAAAAAAATATTGGGTGTCTAACAGGCTATGTGATATAATAATGAAATGTTCAAATAACTGTAGTAAGCCAATGAGGCAATGTGATCCTTATTTGGCTTATTTCTGCCTTAGTATTTTGTTACAAACACATTCTGAGTGTTTGCATGTGTGTTTGATGGTCTATCTCCACTCTGGTGATCTATGACTTCATACATTGATTCATGTATGTTTATATTTTGTATATATGACAATTGTCAGGTGGGTATTTATATATGATTTGATTCTCAGGGAGATTGATCAGTTGGCTTACTACAGTTATTTGAACATTTCATTATTATATCACATAGCCTGTTAGACACCCAATATTTTTTTTTCCAGCCATGGACATTTGACATAATTCTCCCTGGAAATCCTTACATTGCCTCTTTTATACCAGATTTATCATGTATTCACAATATTGACTGCCTTTATAATAATGTTTGAAGATTTTTGTAATTTTGCACATTTCCTATTTTGCTTGACTTTCATTGTCTTGCATGTCGCTCCATCATGATTTTAATTGTTTTTAATTGTATTTTTTGTCTGTCTTGGCATTGTTGTTGCAATAAAGCCTCTTTCTATTTATTATTGCCTTGTGTACACTATATTTTGCGCTCTTTTTCTTTACTATGTATAACTCTGGTTGCAGATTGAGTGGCACCTGGCTGTATGGTGTAATTGTATTTTATTAAGTGGTGCCCACCTTCTTTCCATTTCAATTTCTCCCGATGTGGCATGTGCCATGTCCAGTAACATCACCTGTGCCCTTACCAACGCACTTATTGGGATTGTCCACTAAACAGCCAACACGTGAACAAGCGCTTTTGGCCAGGGACCCTACATTTCCCTGATGGCTGAGTGAACCTTTTGTAGGCCTGTACCAAGTTCCACCCCGGCAAGGCACATTTGCTACCAACCCTGAGGATTGCTGATCATACTTCTATCAGGGTTTCCTCCTCCTCCAACACTAGTTCCTGTACCCCTACTGCTTATCCTCATCCTCCATCTCTGATTTGATATCTCAGAGCATGTCTTCCACATCAGCCGGAAGCTGGAAGCTCTGCCGCACTGCCTCAAAAAAGCGGCAAGAGATTCTGCTGAAGTTAATTTGTCTAGGAGACAAACTGCACACTGCATAAGAGTTATTAAAAGGAATAACAGATCAGATAGATCTTTGGCTCTTGCTGCTGAACCTACAACCATGCACGGTCGTGTGTGCTAATGGCCGTAGCCTGAACAAGAAAGAGAAAAAGACACTGCTACAACATTGCACACCACCCGATATATAAACAAAATACAGGAAACACTTTATTGGCAAAACAATAAAAACAATTAAAAACACTATACCACCACAGACCACCTGGATACAAGATACACATATTCATATATAAACAATAATTACAGCCTGTCACCATACCCATAGGATATACAAAGCATATATAACGATACTATCCTACCTAGTGGCTCATGGGGAATCTAAGAGTAACCAAAAGGTAACTCACACACCCTCAAGATGAATTAGGCCAAATAGCCACAAGACACCCATATGAACCGATGGAGACAGAAAATCCCATTCATAGGTCAAAAGGGCATAATACCTGTAATGGAACACAAGCCAACCTATGTACTGGCAAGCCAAAGTATCCAGGGGACTGGGTGGACCATAGCCCCACGCGTATCGCCTCCCAAATGACGAAGCCTCCATTCGCTCATGTCAAAATAAAACAATAAAAAATACACATATTTGGTATTGCCGCGCTCAGAAATGCCCGATCTATCAAAATATAAAAATAATTAATCCGATCTGTAAACGGCATAGTGAGAAAAAATTCAAACATGATTCACTGTGAGTGTTTTTTTTTTGTTGTGATGTGCAGTGTTGGCTTTGCACCAAGCATACCTTTTAGAATTATTGTTAAAACACATAATTCTATACACAATAACAGATTTTCCACATGTTTTAGCAGACTTGATGTAGGTTTTTGTTTTTTTTGAAAAAATATAGCTTGGTTTGGATGGGTTTGTGTTTTGTAAGAAAAGACTTCCATCTTGCCACCCTAGCCCACAGGCTGGATAAACAGTATGAAGAATACTGGAGATTGTTGTTACACGTAGTACACAACCAGTGCTTACTAGAAATTCCAGAAGGTCATTTAATGCTGCTAAAAAGCCTTTAAGCATCCTTCTGGTGTAATCTACTTTTTGTCTTTTCATCATTTTTGTGGGATGTCCAGTTCTAGTTATTGTCACTTATGCCCAATATTATCCACTTCGTGATGTCCTTTTTCAGTGTTCCCTGTTTATTTTAATATGTTGTTTGTTTTTAAGTTGCTTTCTGTGCATGTATTTTAATTTTTAGGTTTTTAGGTTTTTAGTTTGTGATATACATACTAGAGCCTTGGACATTTTTATGTATCTTTCTCCTGACTAATAACTGTCAACAATGAGATCCCTTTGCTGTGTTGTAAGACGTTCACAAATCTCATAAATTTTGTTGCAAAATGCAACTAAGAAAATGTTAGGAAAATCATACTAAAACAGCTAAACTTTATATGGGGTTAATCAGAATCACTGTAAATGATGGCAGCTGTGTACTGACTACTAATAAACATGAGTTTAAATCTGATTGACTTATTTTGAACACAACTACATCCCCAACGATAGCAGTTTGTTCATACTTGGGCAGCCACATTGCTTTAGTTTTGAAAAGCTCAGGAGAGGGACTGAAACACAAACATAATAGAGCAATACCGTCTGGTAAAGAATAGGTATAGGTCAGGGGTCTCAAACACGTGGCCCATGGACTGCATGCAGCCCCTGTGACTGCTTCTTGCGGCCCGCAGTCACTGTAGACCGTTGACACACACGGCCCACACCAGAGGTCCACCGATGGCAGCACATTATTTCTGATGAATGTCAGTCCGTTGAAGAACATTGAATTTAAATGTATTGCAGCACAGAGACAAGCTGTAAGCCAATCATAGGCGTGCCAGCAAAGTGATGTCAGCTTCTGGCCTCTGATTGGCAGGCAGCTGGCATTACTATTGCTGTGCAGAGAGTTTGTACAAGGACACACATTCAACTGAAATAAAACATTACCATTGGCGGACCCTTGGACTGGGATGCGATTGTTAAGGGTCTACACTGCCTGCTGGTCGCATGTGTAGAAAAGAGGATGCTGGGGGAATGGAGGGCAGGTGAGCAAAATCTTTTTTTTTCTTTTATGTGAATGCGAAGAATAGCACAAATGGGCACACTACTATCTGGGGACCTGGTTGGGGATTTTACTACAAGCAGTGGACCAGAATGGCGCATTATTACAAGATGAAGGCGAGGATGGTCACATTACTATAAGAAGGAGACCAGGATGGGGCATTACTACAAGAAGGGGACCAGAATGGAATATTATTGCAAGAAGGGGACCAAGATGGGGTATTACTAAAAGATGAGGACCAGGATGGGGACATTACTATAGGATGAGGATCAGGATGGGGACATTGCTACAAGCTTGGAACCAGGATGGGGGATTACAATAAGATGTGAACCAGGATGTGACATTAATACAAGATGGGAACCTTGATGGAGACATTACTACAAGAAGGGGACTAGGATGGGGTTTTACTACAAGTTGAGGACCAGTACGCGACATTACTACAAGATGGGGAGTCGGGGACAAGGATAGAGCACATTGCTACAAGATGTTTGCCAGAATTCCTATATGCTGCTAATTGTAAGACAATATTATGGTATGTGTGCAATTAGGGGCAATAAAATTGTAAAAATGTAAAAAAAAAAACTCAAAACAAAGCATGAAAAAATATTTTGCCACTAAAAATGCTGTTTTATATATAAACTAAACTAAATTTGTTATTGCCACATCCATAATGACCCAAGCTTTAAAACTACCATAACTCATACAATTATTGCCATAAAAAAAGTAAAGTAAACGTGGCAATAATGTTCAAAAAATGATCAAAAGGTGTATAGAAAAAAATGGTATAGTTAATAAAACCAGAAATTGCACTGGCATGTATAAATGCAAATAAATGCAAATGAAAATAACAATTATGCTATAAAACATAATAAAATCTGAGAAAATTATGTGTAAAAAGAAAAAAAATACATTTAGAAAAGGCTCCAGTAAAATAATCCATACACTTGCCAAACTCACAAAATTTTCTGTGATCTCAGTAAGTCCATAAAGCTTTAAGGTATTCAACCTATAGATCCAATAAATGTCCTTCTTTTTGAGGATTTCTATCCAGTTGAAGGTTTCAGGGGAGATAAACTCAGTTGGGACAATAAAATACATATCGTGTACTCAAAAACGGTTAAAAAATTCCAAATTCCGGTGTAAAAGTGCAATTCCACAAGGTTTTTTCTATTTTTTTACCATGTTCACCAAAATGCTAAAACTGACCGGCCATTATGATTCTCCAGGTTATTGTGACACTGAACATGTGTAGGCTCTTTTTTATTTAAGCGGTAAAAAAAAAAATCCAAAATTTGTTAAATAAAACATGTAATTTTCTGAGGCCCATGGCTTCTACATTTTTCGTGATCTCGGGTTGGGTATGGGCTTATTTTTTGCTCGCCAAGCTGACATTTTTAATGATACTATTTTGGTGCAGATCCCACCTCTTTTGTCAACTGCTCTAATAATAAAACTTTTCTATTTCTTTTAAAAGATGATATGGCTGATTTTTCTTTTTAATGTGATGTTATGTTTAAGATTTAAGGATGTACCTTTATTAATGTATTTGAAATGATGGAGAACTAGGTCAGAAAAAATATTAAGGAAATGTCCTTCTCCAATGGACAGAAGTTAGATTTTGGATGCTTCCCTGATATTGAATCATTGGATTGGGATGGCTTATTTTTGCTTAACTGCAAGTTAATTTTCAGACAAAAACATGTAGGATAACAAAAAACGTCAAATTGTTGGGTTCATTGTGTGGACAGAAAGAAAGTCCTTTGGATAAAATTGCGAAATCTGCTGTTGAAGGTCGATAGACTCATAAGTTAATGACTTTAGTAAGGTTAAGTTGTTCACTTAGGCAGTTAGTTGGTCTAGTGGAATTTTTTCTTTGTTTTTGTTTTTATTACTCCCCCCTCTTGTTTCCTTCTAGATTTTTTCTTTTGGTTGCTTTTGCGACAAAGGAGATTTTAATGAATGCCGGTGGTATAGTATTTAGAGGGGTGGGGTTGGGATGGATCGTCGAGCAGAAAAGGAAGTGAGTTTATGTTGCCAGTTTTAGTGTTAACCAGTATTATATTTTAAATATCAAAGTGTAATTTTGAAGACAGCCACCTCTCCAAATATAACAGGGTTTTCACACCATTTTAGTTTTATTATTTTTATTCCCCACATCCACCCCCCTAAAAATAATTTTAGATAGTTTATCAATGGATTTCTACAAATTATGGGTGACAATAAACTTAGAAAAAGTTCTGAAATAATTCTTGGTTTTATTTTTTTAACATGACAAAGACTTGGCAATTTAAAAGGTGTGTTTAAACTTTTTATATTAACTGTTTTTCCCATTGCTTATTTTGTACCAATATACAGTGGGGCAAAAAAGTATTTAGTCAGTCAGCAATAGTGCAAGTTCCACCACTTAAAAAGATGAGAGGCATCTGTAATTTACATCATAGGTAGACCTCAACTATGGGAGACAAACTGAGAAAAAAAAATCCAGAAAATCACATTGTCTGTTTTTTTAACATTTTATTTGCATATTATGGTGGAAAATAAGTATTTGGTCAGAAACAAACAATCAAGATTTCTGGCTCTCACAGACCTGTAACTTCTTCTTTAAGAGTCTCCTCTTTCCTCCACTCATTACCTGTAGTAATGGCACCTGTTTAAACTTGTTATCAGTATAAAAAGACACCTGTGCACACCCTCAAACAGTCTGACTCCAAACTCCACTATGGTGAAGACCAAAGAGCTGTCAAAGGACACCAGAAACAAAATTGTAGCCCTGCACCAGGCTGGGAAGACTGAATCTGCAATAGCCAACCAGCTTGGAGTGAAGAAATCAACAGTGGGAGCAATAATTAGAAAATGGAAGACACACAAGACCACTGATAATCTCCCTCAATCTGGGGCTCCACGCAAAATCCCACCCCGTGGGGTCAGAATGATCACAAGAACGGTGAGCAAAAATCCCAGAACCACGCGGGGGGACCTAGTGAATGAACTGCAGAGAGCTGGGACCAATGTAACAAGGCCTACCATAAGTAACACACTACGCCACCATGGACCCAGATCCTGCAGTGCCAGACGTGTCCCACTGCTTAAGCCAGTACATGTCTAGGCCCGTCCGAAGTTTGCTAGAGAGCATTTGGATGATCCAGAGGAGTTTTGGGAGAATGTCCTATGGTCTGATGAAACCAAACTGGAACTGTTTGGCAGAAACACAACTTGTCGTGTTTGGAGGAAAAAGAATACTGAGTTGCATCCATCAAACACCATACCTACCACCATACCTACTGTAAAGCATGGTGGTGGAAACATCATGCTTTGGGGCTGTTTCTCTGCAAAGGGGCCAGGACGACTGATCCGGGTACATGAAAGAATGAATGGGGCCATGTATCGTGAGATTTTGAGTGCAAACCTCCTTCCATCAGCAAGGGCACTGAAGATGAAACGTGGCTGGGTCTTTCAACATGACAATGATCCAAAGCACACCGCCAGGGCAACGAAGGAGTGGCTTCGTAAGAAGCATTTCAAGGTCCTGGAGTGGCCTAGCCAGTCTCCAGATCTCAACCCTATAGAAAACCTTTGGAGGGAGTTGAAAGTCCGTGTTGCCAAGCGAAAAGCCAAAAACATCACTGCTCTAGAGGAGATCTGCATGGAGGAATGGGCCAACACACCAACAACAGTGTGTGGCAACCTTGTGAAGACTTACAGAAAACGTTTGACCTTTGTCATTGCCAACAAAGGATATATTACAAAGTATTGAGATGAAATTTTGTTTCTGACCAAATACTTATTTTCCACCATAATATGCAAATAAAATGTTAAAAAAACAGACAATGTGATTTTCTGGATTTTTTCTTCTCAGTTTGTCTCCCATAGTTGAGGTCTACCTATGATGTAAATTACAGACGCCTCTCATCTTTTTAAGTGGTGGAACTTGCACTATTGCTGACTGACTAAATACTTTTTTGCCCCACTGTATTTTACAACAAAACAATAACCTAACAGCAGAACCTGTGGCTAAAAGAGGTCACATGGGACCAACATGCATTTGTAGAGGTAAGCAGCACATTAGTCCTCCCATGGTGCTCATTACCTGATGGTTTGGATTCTGTAAAAATAACCTAGCAGATCATACTCACCTGCTGACACCTTTCCAGAGACAGAGCAAGCAGCACCAAGAACTGCAGCTCTATCAGAAGTAGTGACTGCACCAATCAGCTAGCCACAGGAACACTGCATCTTGTGATTATCTGAATAACATCCAACGACACATGGTTCAAGTCACCTAACTGTTTCACCAATCTCAAGCTGCAGCAGTCCCGTGGCCAGTTGAGGAATCACGTCACTGCTTTCAGTGGCAGAGATGAGAACAAAGAGCCCTGTGTTGGATCCAGGATGGTGTCATCTAGTGAATATGACTTGGTTATATTTATAGAATCTAACCCTTTTACAGAATTTACAGAATCTAGCACCTTTTCACTAGACAACTCCTTCAATAAAAATATAAATGAATGAATGTTTATAATTCATCCAAATAAACAAAGATGTATCGTGTGTCCATTTTATACATCCGATGGAACTTTATTTCAATCACTTTACTCTTTCTCCACCTCAGGAAAGCACGAGAAAAATGGTCTATTGGTTAAATAAGTTGGACACCGTTTACATCCCCACAGATTGAATCATGATATTGATTTTAACCCTCATTGGGCTTCTCATACCTTTTCCACATCACAAGTCCAATTCTCATGGCAATAAGATAGTAATAAAAATAGAAATCTGAAAGTTGCTATGTGAATTTGTATTCAGCCCCCCTGAGTCAATACTTTGTAGAACCACCTTTCACTGCAATTACTGCCAAAAGTCTTTTGGGGCATGACTCTGAGAACATGGATAATTTTTCCCCAGGAATCATATTGTAAGGAGGACAACATCTGAATGGTCCTGAGATGATGTGAGGGTTCAGTTACGTGAAGGCGCTGTCACTGGCGTGAATTAATGATAGACATTTTAGAAAGGTGTTGTTTTCCCGCATTGTAGTTGGGTGTGGAAATGAGACTGCATGTGTTGAAACACTGTCAGAATGTCGGTGTGAAGGAACAGCTTTGCAATACAGGGCAAGGAACTGTCACTTGAGTCAACCAGAAGATCCAAAATATTGACTGCAGCAGGGGAGGATTAAAGGATCTATGACTGATGCAGCAGGCGCCCAGTCTTAACAAGCTGAGACCATTATACTGTCCAAATAACCTAGAAAACACTGGAGGTATGTTGTTGTGAATTCTGTGGCTGAATTCACTCCTGTGGTCACAAGTGGTACTGCAGCTTCTGAGCTTCCTCCCTCAGGTGTTCTGGTGAGCTCGTTGGCTACCTTGTTATTTAACTCCACCTGATTCTGTCTTCCTTGCTCCTTGTCAATGTTCCAGTGTTGGACCTGAGCTTCTGGATCTTTCCTGTGGCCTGCTGCTCTGCTTAGATAAGTGCTTCTTTGCTTTTGTTGCTACTTTTTCTGTCCAGCTTGTCTATTCGTTTTGCTGGAAGCTCTGAGACGCAAAGGGTGTACCGCCGTGCCGTTAGTTCGGCACGGTGGGTCTTTTTGCCCCCTTTGCGTGGTTTTTTGCTTTAGGGTTTTTTGTAGACTGCAAAGTTCTCTTTGCTATCCTCGCTCTATCTAGAATATCGGGCCTCACTTTGCTGAATCTATTTCATCCCTACGTTTGTCTTTTCATCTTGCTAACAGTCATTATATGTGGGGGGCTGCCTTTTCCTTTGGGGTATTTCTCTGAGGCAAGTCAGGCTTGTTTTTCTATCTTCAGGCTAGTCAGCTCCTCAGGCTGTGCCGAGTTGCATAGGTAGTGACAGGCGCAATCCACAGCTGCCTTTAGTTGTGTTAGGATAGGTTCAGGTATTGCGGTCTACAGAGATTCCACGTCTCAGAGCTCGTTCTATTGTTTTTGGTTATTGTCAGATCACTGCATGTGCTCTGATTGCTGGCACTGTGTCACTGGATTGCTTTCATAACAGTACAAGGAGCCTCACTAATGATTCTCAATAGAGGGAAAAAAGAAGTTCTGTCATCATTTTTTTTTCTCAGCTCTGTGTTCAGTCTTTTTTTTCCCCTAGACATTTGGGTGTTTCAGGACACAGGTGTGGACATGGATATTCAGGGTCTGTGCTCTTCAATGGATAATCTCGTTACAAATGTACAAAGGATTCAAGATACTATTGATCAGAAATCTATGTTAGAACCAAGAATTCCTATTCCTGATTTGTTTTTTGGTGATAGAACTAAGTTTCTTAATTTCAAAAATAATTGTAAGCTATTTCTGGCCTTGAAACCTCATTCTTCTGGTAATCCTATTCAACAGGTTTTGATTATTATTTCTTTTTTGCGCGGCGACCCTCAGGACTGGGCATTTTCTCTTGCACCAGGAGACCCTGCATTGAGTAATGTCAATGCGTTTTTCCTGGCGCTCGGATTGCTTTACGATGAGCCTAATTCAGTGGATCAGGCTGAGAAAAATTTGCTGGCTTTGTGCCAGGGTCAGGATGATATAGAAGTATACTGTCAGAAATTTAGGAAGTGGTCAGTACTCACTCTGTGGAATGAATCTGCGCTGGCAGCTTTGTTCAGAAAGGGTCTCTCTGAGGCTCTTAAGGATGTCATGGTGGGTTTTCCTATGCCTGCTGGTTTGAATGAGTCTATGTCTTTGGCCATTCAGATCGGTCGACGTTTGCGCGAGCGTAAATCTGTGCACCATTTGGCGGTATTGTCTAAGATTAAACCTGAGCCTATGCAGTGCGATAGGACTATGACCAGAGTTGAACGGCAAGAACACAGACGTCTGAATGGTCTGTGTTTCTACTGTGGTGATTCCACTCATGCTATTTCTGATTGTCCTAAGCGCACTAAGCGGTTCGATAGGTCTGCCGTCATTGGTACTGTACAATCCAAATTCCTTCTGTCCATTACCTTGATATGCTCTTTGTCATCGTATTCTGTCATGGCGTTTGTGGATTCAGGCGCTGCCCTGAATCTGATGGATTTGAATTATGCTAAACGTTGTGGGTTTTTCTTGGAGCCTTTGCGGTGTCCTATTCCGTTGAGAGGAATTGATGCTACACCTTTGGCCAAGAATAAACCTCAGTACTGGACCCAGCTGACCATGTGCATGGCTCCTGCACATCAGGAAGTTATTCGCTTTCTGATGCTACATAATCTGCATGATGTGGTCGTGTTGGGGTTGCCATGGCTGCAAACCCATAATCCAGTATTGGATTGGAACTCTATGTCGGTATCCAGCTGGGGTTGTCAGGGGGTACATGGTGATGTTCCATTTTTGTCTATTTCGTCATCCACTCCTTCTGAGGTCCCAGAGTTCTTGTCTGATTATCAGGATGTATTTGAGGAGCCCAAGTCCGATGCCCTACCTCCGCATAGGGATTGTGATTGTGCTATCAATTTGATTCCTGGTAGTAAATTCCCTAAAGGTCGATTATTTAATTTATCCGTGCCTGAACACGCCGCTATGCGCAGTTATGTGAAGGAATCCCTGTAGAAGGGACATATTCGCCCATCGTCATCACCACTGGGAGCAGGGTTCTTTTTTGTAGCCAAGAAGGATGGTTCGCTGAGACCATGTATTGATTACCGCCTTCTTAATAAGATCACTGTTAAATTTCAGTATCCCTTGCCATTGTTATCTGACTTGTTTGCTCGGATTAAGGGGGCTAGTTGGTTCACTAAGATAGATCTTCGTGGTGCGTATAATCTGGTGAGAATCAGGCAAGGAGATGAATGGAAAACTGCATTTAATACGCCCGAGGGTCATTTTGAGTATCTAGTGATGCCGTTCGGACTTGCCAATGCTCCATCTGTGTTTCAGTCTTTTATGCATGACATCTTCCGTGAGTATCTGGATAAATTCCTGATTGTTTACTTGGATGACATTTTGATCTTCTCAGATGATTGGGACTCTCATGTGAAGCAGGTCAGAATGGTTTTCCAGGTCCTGCGTGCTAATTCTTTGTTTGTGAAGGGATCAAAGTGTCTCTTCGGTGTGCAGAAAGTTTCATTTTTGGGGTTCATCTTTTCCCCTTCTACTATCGAGATGGATCCGGTTAAGGTCCAAGCCATCCAGGATTGGACTCAGCCGACATCTCTGAAAAGTCTGCAAAAATTCCTGGGCTTTGCTAATTTTTATCGTCGCTTCATCTGTAATTTTTCTAGCATTGCCAAACCATTGACCGATTTGACCAAGAAGGGTGCTGATTTGGTTAATTGGTCTTCTGCTGCTGTGGAAGCTTTTCAGGAGTTGAAGCATCGTTTTTGTTCTGCCCCTGTGTTGTGTCAACCAGATGTTTCTCTTCCGTTCCAGGTCGAGGTTGATGCTTCTGAGATTGGAGCAGGGGCGGTTTTGTCACAGAGAGGTTCTGGTTGCTCAGTGTTGAAACCATGTGCTTTCTTTTCCAGGAAGTTTTCGGCTGCTGAGCGTAATTATGATGTGGGCAACCGAGAGTTGCTGGCCATGAAGTGGGCATTCGAGGAATGGCGTCATTGGCTTGAAGGAGCTAAGCATCGCGTGGTGGTATTGACTGATCATAAGAACCTTACTTATCTCGAGTCTGCCAAGCGCTTGAATCCTAGACAGGCCCGTTGGTCGTTATTTTTTGCCCGCTTCAATTTTGAGATTTCGTACCTTCCGGGCTCTAAAAATGTGAAGGCGGATGCTCTGTCTAGGAGTTTTGTGCCCGACTCTCCGGGTTCATCTGAGCCGGCGAGTATCCTCAAGGAAGGAGTCATTGTGTCTGCCATCTCCCCTGATTTGCGGCGAGTGTTGCAAAAATTTCAGGCGAATAAACCTGATCATTGTCCGGCGGAGAAACTGTTCGTCCCTGATAGGTGGACTACTAAAGTTATCTCTGAACTTCATTGTTCGGTGTTGGCTGGTCATCCTGGAATCTTTGGTACCAGAGAGTTAGTGGCTAGACCCTTCTGGTGGCCATCTCTGTCACGGGATGTACGTACTTTTGTGCAGTCCTGTGGGATTTGTGCTAGGGCTAAGCCCTGCTGTTCACGTGCCAGTGGGTTGCTTTTGCCCTTGCCGGTCCCAAAGAGGCCTTGGACACATATTTCGATGGATTTCATTTCTGACCTTCCCGTTTCTCAAAAGATGTCAGTCATTTGGGTAGTCTGTGATCGCTTTTCTAAAATGGTCCATCTGGTGCCCTTGGTTAAATTGCCTTCCTCCTCTGATTTGGTGCCTTTGTTCTTCCAGCATGTGGTTCGTTTGCATGGCATTCCTGAGAATATTGTTTCTGACAGAGGTTCCCAGTTTGTTTCGAGGTTTTGGCGAGCCTTTTGTGGTAGGATGGGCATTGACCTGTCTTTTTCCTCGGCTTTCCATCCTCAGACTAATGGCCAGACCGAACGAACCAATCAGACCTTGGAGACATATCTGAGATGTTTTGTTTCTGCAGACCAGGATGATTGGGTGTCCTTTTTGCCGTTTGCTGAGTTCGCCCTTAATAATCGGGCCAGCTCGGCTACCTTGGTCTCTCCATTTTTTTGCAATTCTGGGTTCCATCCTCGTGTCTCTTCAGGACAGGTTGAGTCTTCGGACTGTCCTGGTGTGGATTCTGTGGTAGACAGGTTGCAGCAGATCTGGACTCAGGTAGTGGACAATTTGACCTTGTCCCAGGAGAAGGCTCAACTTTTCGCTAATCGCAGACGCCGTGTGGGTCCCCGACTTCGTGTTGGGGATCTGGTTTGGTTATCTTCTCGTCATATTCCTATGAAGGTTTCCTCTCCTAAATTTAAACCTCGTTTTATTGGTCCGTATAGGATTTCTGAGATTCTCAATCCTGTGTCTTTTCGTCTGACCCTCCCAGACTCCTTTTCCATACATAATGTATTCCATAGGTCGTTGTTGCGGAGATACGTGGCACCTATGGTTCCATCTGTTGAGCCTCCTGCCCCGGTTTTGGTGGAGGGGGAATTGGAGTATATTGTGGAGAAAATTTTGGATTCTCGTGTTTCTAGACGGAAACTCCAGTATCTGGTTAAATGGAAGGGTTATGCTCAGGAAGATAATTCCTGGGTTTTTGCCTCTGATGTCCATGCTCCAGATCTTGTTCGTGCCTTTCATGTGGCTCATCCTGGTCGGCCTGGGGGCTCTGGTGAGGGTTCGGTGACCCCTCCTCAAGGGGGGGGTACTGTTGTGAATTCTGTGGCTGAATTCACTCCTGTGGTCACAAGTGGTACTGCAGCTTCGGAGCTTCCTCCCTCAGGTGTTCTGGTGAGCTCGTTGGCTACCTTGTTATTTAACTCCACCTGATTCTGTCTTCCTTGCTCCTTGTCAATGTTCCAGTGTTGGACCTGAGCTTCTGGATCTTTCCTGTGGCCTGCTGCTCTGCTTAGATAAGTGCTTCTTTGCTTTTGTTGCTACTTTTTCTGTCCAGCTTGTCTATTCGTTTTGCTGGAAGCTCTGAGACGCAAAGGGTGTACCGCCGTGCCGTTAGTTCGGCACGGTGGGTCTTTTTGCCCCCTTTGCGTGGTTTTTTGCTTTAGGGTTTTTTGTAGACTGCAAAGTTCTCTTTGCTATCCTCGCTCTATCTAGAATATCGGGCCTCACTTTGCTGAATCTATTTCATCCCTACGTTTGTCTTTTCATCTTGCTAACAGTCATTATATGTGGGGGGCTGCCTTTTCCTTTGGGGTATTTCTCTGAGGCAAGTCAGGCTTGTTTTTCTATCTTCAGGCTAGTCAGCTCCTCAGGCTGTGCCGAGTTGCATAGGTAGTGACAGGCGCAATCCACAGCTGCCTTTAGTTGTGTTAGGATAGGTTCAGGTATTGCGGTCTACAGAGATTCCACGTCTCAGAGCTCGTTCTATTGTTTTTGGTTATTGTCAGATCACTGCATGTGCTCTGATTGCTGGCACACTGTGTCACTGGATTGCTTTCATAACAGTATGTACTTTTATGTGATATGTTGTTGTAAACCACTGTTGCTAGAAATCTTGCCAACCACCTTTGATATGAAGCTCCTAAACCCCTATTGCTGTGAATCTTATGAACTGCTGTATTGTGAAGCTGTATTATTAACGTCCCTATGCCTCTCAGCTGAGAAAGCTCTTTTTTTTTATGTTTTGAGAGTATCTTGCTGATTCTGGTCTTTCAGTTGTCCAACTCTCTGATGAACATTGCATCCACAAGAACTATTCTTGTACCTTACAGCATTATTTCTTCCCATCCAAACAGAAATAACATACTGAGCATCACTCTCTATCCTGCATCCAGGATCTAAAAGAGATCGCTTTTGAAGAATGGAAAAAGATGGATGTTGTAATATGTAGCTAACTTGTTCATTCCATGCCTAGAAGACTTGGTACTGTCCTTAAAAATCAAAGAGGTCATACAAAACACTAGTTAAGGGGTGTATTAATTTTTACTTCAACTAATTTGAGTAAAACTGAAAATATTGTAATGAAAGCTATATTATTAACCTTACTTTCATGTCATGAGTGAATTTTTTTTAATGAAACTCAGTCCTGTCACCATTCTTCTCATGTTTGGTGTATTTCTTTTTAAAGGTGTATTTATTCACTTATGCTAAGAATACACATTCTGGTTGTGGAGTCTAAATGTTGGCATTAATGGTTTACCAAAATCACAATAGAGCTATGTAACTAAGCTAGTCAAATCCCTGTGTAGGGTTTAAAAGATTTCTTACACCTCCATCCAGTCCTCAAAGCTAAATTTTCTCTCAATGTTCAAAAACAGATTTCTTCTTGCACCCTTTGAGCTTGTATAAGACAAGGAACAAAGAGGAAGAATTACATACACAAAGCAGCAAGTGGAGTGATGGATTTCTTCTCACCTTTCTGCATATAAAAATGTTGTGAAGAACAACCAAAGACGTACAACTTTAGGGCTCAGTCTAAACACTTATTAAGGGACTGCACTCCATCTTATAAATATTTTGACTTCACACATTCCCCATATATTTTTCATATATTTTCCATATATTTTCCATATATTTTCCATCTTTTTTTGTTATTCTATGATCTGCATTTATTTTCACACTTACACTTTCCAACACTGCTTCACTGACACTGTACAATCTAGTGGTGCTAAGGTTTTAGGATTTAAAGAGTAAAATTAGGTATGAAAAATGTGCTGTCAGTAAGTAGAAAAGTGACTCCCATTTTAGTAAGTCTTGTGCTGCCAAACATTCTCTCCTTGGCATGCAGCCAAAGCCAGAAAGGAGAAGCTATCATCAGCTGTTGTGTCATGTTCCAACTACATGCTCTCCAGGTTGTATGAGTAGTGATGAGCTGTCAACAACTAACTTATGCAGCCCATCAGCAAAACAGGGACACAGTCTCTAGAGCTAATTAATATTGGCAGCGCATGCGGGATAGCTGTCACCTACTGAGGTCTTTTGAGGAGGCCACTCAATTTGTCTGCAGGGTTGACACCAGCATCAACAAGCTCATCATTCTTATTTTCATTTTGAAGAAGAGCCTTACTTTCATGTGGTGGAATGAGGAAGGTCAAAATCCTAGTTTAATTTCACATTGCCTTATCGTTGGGGATCCTAATCCCCTGAAGGACTAAGAGAAGTGGGTTATGATGAAATTATGCTTCTTGCTCATGGGGTGGAGGAGGTATGCATTTCAAGGATATCAGACATGCAAATAGCCTCCACCCAAAGAAATAGAACAGCTTGGCTCTATATAAGTAAAGTGGCAAAACTTTTTAAATTATCATTTTCGACTTATAGGATTTTTTTGCTCCTCTGTAAAAAGGCTATTTGCATATTTTATCTCCCAAAGAGTCTATACTGTATGTCTTCCTACTCTTGTTTGGCATTCTCGTTAAGGACATCAGAGGCACAAAGGCCTACTGAAGAACCATTCTCATAGACCATTACTGTAAAACCGAGATGTCTTGTTGCATGTACAAAAAACTAGTTAGAATTTGAGAATAATCATCACAATGAGGGCACAATTGTTTCATAGCAGTGTGGAAATACGAAATTCATGATGAGAATAAAATTGTATTGATGATAATCATGCTCAGTTGAAGAACTGCATTTGCTCCATGTGATCCTTGAGCAGTGGCAAATACATGCTCTGATTAATAATTAAATCATACATGTAAAAGGGATAAAAATGAATTCCGCATCCTCCTAAATAAAAGTTCAAACTATTTATTTTCACTTTTTTGAATTTATTTTCAATATGTTGGACTTCAAAGTGATGTCCAAAATACAGGAACTGCTTTTTCTCACAGGGAGATTTATACAGCTGAAGACCAATGAATGTCTAGATGGACAGGTTATAGTATAAGGTGAGCACTAAAATTCTCGGGTACTCGTTGCTTGAGTTGAGCAAATCGTAATGCTCAGGTGTTTGACCCGAGTAACAAGTCTAATGGAAGTCAATGGCAAACTCGATAATTTTTCCGGCGTCCCTTCCTCCCCTTCCCCGTTAGAGGTCTGGAAGGGTTCTAAAAATTGCTGAAATTGATGGAAACCACATTGAAATGGCATAGAACAGCATGGGGAAGACCCCATAAAGCATCTATGAATTCCAGGTCGCTGCTGGGAACAATGTTTTCGGAGTATTAAACCACTTTCACGGACTGGTAATAAAACATGCAAAACCGCAGTTGAAATAGATTTGACTGGAAAAAAATGTTACGAAACATTCTTTCCAGGATAATGACTTGTATATAAGGCAAAATAAATAAGAGACAAAAAAAATCTTCTCCACACCTTGGACTATGTTCACCCACAATATTTTTGCTTTTTTTTTTTTGCACGTTTGCATTGCTTTCAATGGTGAGAAAATATTCAACAGGAAATTAAATGTTATAATTTTAATACCGAATCTGCCCTTGTGGTGTCTGACATGATCAGACATATCCAGTTTAATTTATGAAGGAGGAACTCTGAAAGTCACTCTTTTTTTTTCAGGGCCATCAGGCGGCCATCACTGTTTGTAGAAGGCAGCCCTTACTATAAAGGGACAGCAGGCGGATCTCGTTCTAATTTTAGAGGGCCAGCAGCCAGCCCTCACTAAGCATTTTCGGATGGCCAGCAAACAGCTATGATTGGCCTACCTGTAAAGTGCTACTGAAATATAATTTATCCATCTGAGTTGGGCAAATTTTCTTTTTTGCATTAATACTGTAAAGTTTGAAACTTGGAGGGCCAGAATGTAGCCTTCACAAATTCTAGAGGGCCAGCGTTTTGTGGACAGATGAGACTAAGATAGAGTTTTTTTTCGTAAAGCACATCATTCTACTGTTTACTGTAAATGGAATGAGGCCTACAAATAAAAGAACACAGTAGTTACAGTCACATATGGTGGAGGTTCAAAGATATTTTGGGGTTAGTTTGCTGCAGCAGGCCCTGAGTGCCTTGACTTTGTGCAAGGCATCATGAAATGTGAACATTACCAAAGGATTTTGGGTCACAATATAGTGCCGGGGTTAGAAAGCTTTTGAATCTTAGGTCATGGGTCTTCCAGCAGGAAAATGACCCCAAACATACTTCATGAAGCATCCAGAAATAGATGTAACCAAAGCACTGGAAAGTTTAGAAGTGGTAGTTCGAGCTCCAGTAGCATAAAGTCTCCCACCACTTACATACAGATGCTACGGAGAAACTGTGAATGGACACATTAAATTAGTTAATTTTGCTTACTTTGATGAATTTCTGATCCCTGAAAAGATATTTTATTGTACGTGGCAGCAACAAACTCTGGAAGTTTGATTAATATCTGAGTACAGACCACAGTAAAAAAAATGAATCGGTCAATGAGTGCATGGAAAAAAGCATCAGCAAGGCTTAGAATTTATAAGGCAATAATCCCTCTCTCCAGCTCTCTGGAATGCACTTCCCCAGACGATCAGGCTGATACCTAGCCCCGACCTATTCAAGCGCGCTTTAAAAACCCATCTCTTCAAACAAGCCTACCACATCAACAACTCAGTAAACTAACTTTGTCCTGTTCCCTCCTTCCAAACATTATCTGTATGTGAATCTGCACCCTACTATTCAACTGTCTCCACACCCTCCATGCACATGATAACTGCACTTGATACTTGACTATTGCACTTAAACACACAGGCTGATGACCGGATCATGCAGCTTTATATGAAAATCCCTATTTATTATAATTGCCAGACCTGAAATAACAAGCACTTTTCACCTATTGTGTCCCCCCATTTCCTTGTAGATTGTAAGCTTGCGATCAGAGACCTCACTCCTAATGTCACTGTTTAAATTGTCTTAACTTGTACTGAACTTATTGTCTGTACATGTCCCCGCTTAATTGTAAAGTGCTGCGGAATATGTTGGCGCTATATAAATACAAATTATTATTATTATTATTATTATCCCTGACTAGATGCCTGTCTAGATAGAATAGATAGAATGATAGAATAGATTGATATATTACCTGCGGTATCCTCTTCCCTGGCATTTTCCCATGGTCCAGAGGTTACCTCAGGTCAGGGTCTGAGGGAGCGCAGGCTCGGTGACGTCAACCGCTCATTACTTAGCCTGCGTCCGCTCCGTCTCATTTATTCCCCAGTAGCTTACAGCTAGGAGCGGTCGCATTAGCAGCGTTCCCGGATGTAAGCTTTATCTCCCCCAGATACTGCGTGGGACACTCGTTATATTGGACTATGATGGATCAGGGAGTATAGTTTTGCTTTTTTATTTTATTTTTTATTACAGAAGATCAATGGCTTTGCTTTGGAATGGCAGAACAATAAAAAGATGGCAAAACTGTGTGGTGTTTTATTTCATTAAAATACTTTTTTCTGCATGTGTGTGTGTTTATTTAACCATTTAATTACTATAGGATTAGTAATGGATAGGTGTCTTATTGACGCCTCTCCATTACTAAGCCAGCTTAAAGGGAACCTGTCACCTGAATTTGGCGGGACTGGTTTTGGGTCATATGGGCGGAGTTTTCGGGTGTTTGATTCACCCTTTCCTTACCCGCTGGCTGCATGCTGGCTGCAATATTGGATTGAAGTTCATTCTCTGTCCTCCATAGTACACGCCTGCGCAAAGCAATCTTGCCTTGCGCAGGCGTGTACTATGGAGGACAGAGAATGAACTTCAATCCAATATTGCAGCCAGCATGCAGCCAGCGGGTAAGGAAAGGGTGAATCAAACACCCGAAAACTCCGCCCATATGACCCAAAACCAGTCCCGCCAAATTCAGATGACAGAGTCCCTTTAATGTCATCTTACAATGGCAAGGTGACATTAACCCCTCATTACCCCACCACTTGCCACCACTAGAGGGCAAGTGGGAA
This sequence comes from Ranitomeya imitator, assembly GCF_032444005.1. Taxonomy (NCBI): domain Eukaryota; kingdom Metazoa; phylum Chordata; class Amphibia; order Anura; family Dendrobatidae; genus Ranitomeya; species Ranitomeya imitator. The sequence continues at coordinate 340,836,910 of NC_091286.1, forward strand.
GAGTCGGACAAAGCGCCAGAATTGGCGCATCTAATAGATGTGCCTTTTCAGGTCAGCTGGGGGCTGCTATTTATAGGCTGGGGGGCCTATATCAATGGCCCCTTACCAGCCTGAGAATACCAGCCCCCAGCTGTGAGCTTTAGCAAGGCTGGTTGTCAAAAATGGGGGGACCCCACGCTGTTTTTTAAAATTATTTATTTAGATAATGTTTTAAAAAACCATGAGGGCCCCTCTATTCTTGATAACTAGCCTTTCTGAAGCCGTGAGTTTTGTCTGGCTAGTTATCAAAATTAGAGGGGAACCCATGCCATTTTTTTTTAAATTATTTAGGCTACTTTCACACTAGCGTTAACTGCCATCCGCCACAATGCGTCGTTTTGCAGAAAAAACGCATCCTGCAAAAGTGCTTGCAGGATGCGTTTTTTCCCCATAGACTTGTATTGATGACGCATTGCGACGGATTGCCACACGTCGCATCCGTCGTGCGACGGATGCGTCGTGCTTCTGCGGACCGTTGGGAGCAAAAAACGCTACATGTAACGTTTTTTGCTCCTGACGGACCGCTTTTTACGACCGCGCATGCGCGGCCGGAACTCCGCCCCCACCTCTCCGCACCTTACAATGGGGCAGCGGATGCGCCAGAGAAATGCATCTGCTGCCTCCATTGTGCAATGCGTTAAACGCTAGCATCGGAATCTCTCCCCGACGCATTGCGACGGGGAGATTCCGACGCTAGTGTGAAAGTAGCCTGATTTATAGCACAGCGCAGGAGCGGCAGATGCAAACTCCCATCCGCCGCTCCTGCTCTCACTGTAATTAGCCGCTGTAGGTGTCAGATGATGAGAGCAATAGTCGCATCAGCTGACACCAGTGATCAGAGATAAAGTTTACACCTCTGATCACAGCTGAGCGCTCCCCGCTGTCTTTTGACAGCGTGGGAGCCACGGCTCTCTGATCGGCGGCGATGACTTCCTCGCCGATCAGAAGCGGTTTTTGCCACGCTGTCATGCACAGGACAGCATGTCAAACACGGTATTGTTGGACCCCCTCACTCAAGTGAATGGGGATGGGGTCCGTTCTGCTGGATGACAGGCTGCATGGACGCATCATGCAGCCTGCCATCTAGATGTAGCAGAGCCGAGTGTGACCTCACATCCGGCTGTCCTTGACTTTTCTGCAGCAAATACACTGCAAGAAAAGTCAACCTTGCGTATTTGCAGCGTTTTTTCACCATCAATTCAAGTCAATAGTTTGAAAACGCTGGAAAAATGCTGAAAGAAGTTTCAAGCACTATGTCAAAAAAACGCAGCAGAGCACAAAAAAACAATGTGTGTGCATAAGATTTCTGAAATCTCATAGGCTTTGCTGGTACTGTAAAAAGCAGCTGAAAATTAGCATAACAAAGCGCAGCAAAAAACACAACTAAAACACCCTGTGTGAACTTACCCTAATATTGTGGAATATCGGGTGAGAGGAAACTAAATATTAATTTGAAATCACCATCGGATAAGACCCTTTTGGCGCTTTTCTCTCCTATAGTGTTTCTGTGTTTAAAAATTAGAAGGAGGCACTACAATACCCCTTTGAACAGATGTAGTGAAGGGCCTCAGAATTTATTTTCCCCCATTATTAAGTAGTACGTATCCGAGACTGGTAATGCCCATGCATTAAGTACATGGGCTGAAAAACATTTGCCCCTGGGGGGTATAAATATATATCAAAGAATGTATAAACAACACCCTTAAACAATTTATAGCAAAGGTAGCATGATCACCCTGTTGATATGATGGTGGAAGAGGACAACACAAAAATATGAACTCCTGAAGCATTTATCCAAGTCTGGGTGGGAAGGGGTGCATGGGAATAGACCAGAAAAAAAATTACACCGGATTTGAGTTTACGTTCTGCTGCTGTCCTCCTGTGGTGTAGAGAAGTCTGGCCCAATATAGTCCTTGTTCATTTTGATAAGAGTCAGCCTGTCAGAAGTTTCAGTTGACAGCCGGATGCGCCTATCGGTTATAATACCCCCAGGCGGCAACAAAAACCTACTCATACAAAAAACTAATGGCAGGGCAGGCTTAGACCTCCAAGGCCTAGAGAGACAGTTCATGCCACATGTCTATCTTGGATACCCAATAGTTGTAAAGAACAGAGGAATCACAGAGGATGCTGGTGCAGTCAGCATCATCCAAAACTTTTTCCTCCTTGTCAGAGTACCTTGCGCATCAGTGCCTGGGCCATGGGACAGTCTGAGAAAACTGTCTCAGTCCTGTGATAGTGTTCCCTTGCTGTATCTGGTGTGTGTCTACCTCATCTCTACTCCTTGACTTTCCAAGGAACTGTCGCCTCTGCCACCAGGGTTGTCAGATGGGAATTCTTTTAATAATTCATCAACTGAGGCCTTCTGGTGCAGCAACATTTTATTAGACCTCTCCGCCATAGGAAGGAGAGATGTAAAGTTTTCCTTTTTGCGTGGATCTAGAAGGGTGACCAACCAGTAATTAGTGTTGGCCAACATGTATACAACATGAGGGTCACGGAAAAGACAGCGGAACATAAACTCAGCCACGTGTGCCTGACTGAAAACAGCCAAGACTTCCCTGTCTCCACCAAGATAATGACTGTCCATGTTGTCCTTCACTTCCTCCCTCTCCTCCTCATCTTCAGGCCATCCACACTGGCACACTGGGCTGATGGGATGAAAATGATGTGGGTACTACCATCTGGCAACCAGCTCCTATGCCTCCTCCTTTTCAATATCACCCAATCCATGTTGAGAAGATGGGATGAGGCTGGGATATATAGCATCACCCAGTATAGTTTCTTACGTCATCTCAAATTGCTCCGCTTGCAAAGCCTCCTCTTTAATTGTGATCAGCGAGCGTTTCAGTAGACAGAGAATTGGGACGGTGATGCTGATTGTGGTGTCACAGCCGCTCCCCATCTTGATCCAGTCCTCAAAGTTTTAGAGAATTGTACAGATGTCAGGTCAGACATCCATGCCCGCTCATCAGCTCTTATGTGCAGAGGCTGACCAGAATACTGATAAGCATAGTGTAGCTGGTATTCAACTACTGCCCTCTGCTGCTCACCAAACCATATGTAATGCAGAGTTCCAATGCGTGGTGACATCACACACCAGTCAGTGAGCTGGAAGTTGCAAAAGCTGCTGTAGCACTGCTAGTGCAGTGGCAGCTGTAGATGACTTCCGGAAATGGGCACACATGCAGCATACTTTCACAAGTAGCTCAGGCAGATCTGGGTAGGTTTTGAGAAACCAATGAACCACTAAGTTGAGCACATTCAGCCAGGCATGGTATGTGTGAGAGGTTGCCAAGCTCAAGGCTGCCACCGGGTGACGACAATTGTCACACAAGACCACGCCTAGTGGTAGGTTCACGGGTGGGAGAAACAGATCAGTCTGGTCTGTTTGACCTTTCAACAACTCTGCAGCAGTGTGCTGTTTGTCACCTAAGCAGATTAGCTTTAGCACAGCACAACCGAGGCATTGTAGCAGTGATTCCAGCTTGCAACTGATACTGACGTTTCTGAAATGGAAGATGAGGAGGAAGAGAAGTTGCAGGAATTACTGTAGAAGGTGGGCACAACTCTGATTGAACCTGGGTCTACAATCCTCAGTGTCAGTAGCACGTGTACCATCCCAGGGTTCAACTGGGTCCCGGCTTCCACAATGTTCACCCAGTGTGCTGTCAGGGAAATGTAGCATCCCTGGCTACAAGCACTTGTCCAGGTGTCCGTGGTTAAGTGGACCTTCTCAGGAACAGTGTCAGTCAGGTCATGGCTGATGTTATGGGACATGTGCTTGTGTAAGGCAGGGACAGCACACCGGGAGAAATTGCTGTGGCTGGCAACAGAGTACTAGGGCATGGCCACCGCCATGATGTTGCAGAAAGCTTCTGACTCCACAAGCCTAAATGGCAACATTTCCAACATTTCCAGGATAAGCAGTTTGGAAATGTGACTGTTTAGTGGTATATCCTGTGGGTGGGTGGCTGCTTATTTAAGCTTGCATTCCAAGGACTGGGGTAGGAACAACTGAATGCTGCACTGGGACAAGAACGTGCATGTGGTTACTGATGGTGGTTGTACGTGTGCAACATCACGTGCAGGGTGGGAGGCATCTTCGCCTACATCGTGGTCAGGGGATTGGTGTACATGTAGAACAGGGGAAGAGGCAGTGGTGTCACCTGCAGACACTGTTTCTAAACCCTGGCATTCAGACAAGTAGTCGGGTGCTTTGTTAGCATGTGCCTGAGCATGCTGGTGGTGGTCTGGCTGGTAGTTGTGCTACCCTGCTGATGCTGGCATGGCAGATGTTGAAAATCACTTTTTTGGGGTTAACTGTACGGTCTTTAAAAAAGCGCCAGACTTAGGAACACCTAACCCTTGGCAACTTCACCCATGTTGGTGCTCTGGGGAACAGTTGACCACCTTGTGTCTCTGGCCACCCCTCTGCTTCTTCCTGCCTGTTGTGGTGCTGCAGATCCTTCCCCTTTTCCATTGCTGTCCTCGCTCTGCATGTCACCTTCCCAGGTTGGGTCAGTAACTTCATCGTCCCCCACCTGGTTTTCCAGTTCCACACCCTGGTTCTCCTCTTGACATGCTCACATAACAACCCCACTTTTTGGTCATTGTGTCTCATCATCATCCATCTCTTGCAACAGTAATTGTATTTTACCACCATCACCTTCTTGTGAGCACGGCTGCTCAAATATTTGAGCATCGCTACATGCGATCTTCTCATGTCCCAGTTGAAATGGGCAGAGCAAGAGGCCAGAAACTATAAATGGAAATGTGAACATCTTTTGAGATTGTCAAAAAGTGTGATCATTTGCCTCCAGGCACTCGGCATGGTGGCAGGAAGGAGGATCAGGGTGAAGATTATGTGGTCCAGAATCACTGCTACTGAGAATGGATCAAGTGGAAGACAAGGTGGGGCTGGCAAAGTGACTGGAAGCATTATCTGATATCCATTCAACAACCTTTTCACCAGTCTTGCTTTAAGAGTGGTGTTCCATGCCCCCCAACAAAGTGAAAATGACTCATGGAAATGAGTAGTATTATCAAGGGAATCTATAAAGACATATAATGATATAGTATATCAAAGATGCTATTTTTGTTAAGGACAGAATCGGGATATATTGTTATGCATTTGTGTAAACAAGGGGGAGATGAAAAGAACGACCAAAATTTGCATGTTTAGGGTTGGCCATGTATATGGATACACCTAAATAAAATGGGAATGGTTGGTGATATCAACTTCCTGTTTGTGGCACATTAGTATATGCGAGGGGGAAAACTTTTCTAGATGGGTGGTGACCATGGCAGCCATTTTGAAGTTGGCCATTTTGGATCCAACTTAATTTTTTCCAATGGGAAGAGGGTCATGTGACACATCAAACTTATTGAGAATTTCACAAGAAAAACAATGGTCTATTTGGTTTTAACGTAACTGTATTCTTTCATGAGTTATTTACAAGTTTCTCTTTGTTTACAGCCATTGACATGTCACAGAGGTTAACACGTGAGGAGTGGATTTAAGTTGTTTTGATGTCTGGTGAACGCAGTACCCGGGTCATTGCAGCAGATTTCAATGCAAGACACCCTACACAAGAAAACTGTCACCAGTCCCATTTGATTTAGGTGTATCCATACAAATGGCCCACCCAAAAAAGATTGCCTCATCACTGAACATAATGTTCTGTGTAAACTGAGGGTCCTGTTACAATTTTTGTTTTGACAATTCTGCAAATTCAGCATGCCGATCTGGGTCACCCTCATTGAGATGCTGCAGCAGCTGGATTTTGTAAGGGTGCCATTTGTGAGTTGATAATATCCGCCAAAGGGACGGTCGACTGATGCCAGTCGGCGCGCTGAGTTTGCAGAATGGGCAAAACAAAAATTGGAACAGGACCCTCAGTTTACACAGAACATTATGTTCAGTGATGAGGCAAACTTTTTTGGGTGGGCCATTTATATGAATACACCTAAATCAAATGGGAATGATGACAGTTTTCTTGCATAGCGTATCTTGCATTGAAATTTGCTGCAATGACCCAGGTACTGTGTTTACACCACTTAGTGCTTCAGCGCCTGCGCACTTCATTTGGAACAACGCCACTGCCACTTCCGGTTTCATGACCGCCATCTCCTTGCAGCTGTTTTTGATACTCCTAATATGTAAGTGTATATGACATGTAAGTGTCTGTGAGCAGGCACACTTTCCCCTGACGAAGCCACCTTGTGTGGCGATATGCGTTGGGCTGCATAGCCCCACAGACTTCATGGCATCTTGACTGATAGAATTGACTGGTTGTTTAACTGGTATACTTTGACTACATTTGGGGATTCTTACACCTGACGGACACACATAAGTATGGAGCTCCCCTGCCCACATATGCCTTGGCTGGGATATCCTGTACTAATATTGGTGTTCTACTCTGGTCTTTCATGCAGCCTATTGGGGTTCTGTGGGAATGTGATCAATCCTTGGCTGGGATAAACTTGATTAATATTGGTGTTCTAATGTGACCCTTCATGCAGCTTATTGGAGCTCTGTGTGACTGAGGCTAAGCGGGAGGGACAGGACTGTACTTTCATTTCAGCTTTATAGTTTTACTGCCCTCAGGTTGGTAATTACCTGTTCATGCTGTAAAGAAATATGTCACGGTGGTAACCCTCCAGTTTTATAACTATTTGCTATAATTGGTTAACTCATGCAGCTTATTGCAGCTCTGTGTGAATTGGGCATGATCAGGGTGGATACTATCTTATATCTAGCTGAGTAATCCCTCCAGCCTGCATGATAACGAGTACCCTCTCATGTCATAAAAGAATTGGTTATGGTTGTGACCCTCCAGTACTATAAATGTCCCGCATAATTTGTTAACAAGTATTATCTATCTAATTGTGTGTGTTGTGGGGGTTTTTTCTCCTTTTTTACCCCAATTTCCTTTTCAGGTGCCAAAATACTTTTTTAGTCTGTGGGTTATGCTTTCCCTTCTTGTCATTGTGGGCATTTTCTTGCCTTTTAATAGTTTTTAATGTTTTTTGCTTGCTCATTGTCTTCTAATAAAATTTATATTTGATATTTCTTGTTTGTCCCGTTGATCTCCATTACAACATGCTTTTCTCTGTTGTGTGACCCAGGTACTGCTTTCACCAGACATCAACACAATTTCTATCCGCTCCTCACGTGTTAACCTCTGCGATATGTCAATGGCTGTAAACAAAGAGAAACTTGTAAATAACTCATGAAAGAATAAAGTTATGTTAAAACCAAGCAAACCATTGTTTTTCTTGAGAAATTCTCAACAAGTTTGATGTGTCAAATGAAGTGTAGTAGCAAAAGGTGCACAAGCATTTGGGATAATGACAGCCTTGAAAGGATTGTTAAGAAAAGGCCATTCAAAAACTTGGGGAAAATTCATGAGGAGAGGACTGCTGCTGGAGTCATTGCTTCATGAGACACCACACACAGACATATTCAGGACATGGGCTGCAAGTGTCACATTCCTTGTGTCAAGCCACTCATGACCAACAGACAACACCAGAAGCGTCTTATTTGGGCCAAGGAGAAAAAGAACTGGACTGTTGCTCAGTGGTCCAAGGTGTTGTTTTTAGATGAAAGTCAATTTTGCGTTTCATTTGGAAATCAAGGTCTCAGAGTCTGGAGGAAAAGCTTAGAGGCACACAATCCAAGCTGCTTGAGGTCTAGTGTGAAGTTTCCACAATCAGTGATGGTTTGGGAGCCATGTCATCTGCTGGTGTAGGTCCACTGTGTTTTATCAAGACCAAAGTCAGCGCAGCCGTCTACCAGGAAATTTTAGAGCACTTCATGCTTCCCTCTGCTGACAAGCTTTTTGGAGATGTAAATTTCATTCTCCAGCAGGACTTTGCACCTGTCCACACTGTCAAAAGTACTAGTATCTGGTTTAAAAACAACAGTATCACCATGCTTGATTGGCCAGCAATTTTGCCTTACCATAACCCCATGTGTTGTCAAGAGGAAGATGAGAGACACGAAACCCAACAATGCAGACGAGCTGAAGGCTGTTATCAAAGCAACTTGGGCCTCAATAACACCTCAGTAGTGCCACAGGCTGATCGCCTCCAAGCCACGCCGCATTGATGCAGTAATTGAAGCAAAAGGAGCCGCAACCAAGTATTGAGTGCAATTACTGAACATACATTTGGTGTTATCAAGTATTCTAATTTACTCAAGTAATGACTTTTGGGTTTTCATTGGCTGTAAGCCATAATCATCAACATTAACAGAAATAAACACTTGAAATAGATCACTCTGTAATGACTCTATATATGTTTTTCACTTTTTGTATCAAAGAACTGAAATAAGTTAACTTTTTGATGATATTCTAATTTTCTGAGAAGCACCTGTACATATACAATAAGTGTGCATAGGACACACACGGCAAGGAGCTGTGACATGCTTCTATATCACGAGGTATCAACGATATGACATATGTAAAGTGATATGCATTATATATAGAAACCCTGCAATTAAAGCCAAGTGGTATTATGTCAAATAAATCATATGGGCATAAAGTAATTCATTAGCAAGCAAAGGTAAGCAGATGGAATGATAGCCATAAAGTGATGGCAGAAAATAGTAACACTGGAGGTATCATCAGAGTCGCAGAAAATGATAGAAAAATGAATGACAGATGGGATACCTGAAAAAAGACACCAATATAAGCAGGGGCTCCCAGTACGTATTTCGGACACCAAACCTTTGTCAGAGGGCATTATCTCCTATCCATCCAGAAACCTTTTCACGCTAGTCTGGCTTCAAGAGTGGTGTTCCGCCCCCTCTACAAAGTGGGACAGGAAGCTAGATCGACATGATGTGTGTGTTTGTTGTGCTCACAAGGCAGGCACAGTTTCACCTTGCTCATGGCCTATGCCTTTGGGTTCACCATCAGCAGCATCTCCACTTCCCCATCCCTTATCATACGCCTTGCCCATTTTAAATTATGTATGACATATCCCTGTTGTGAAAACGTTGCAGTATTACTATCACAGGAAAACTGGCCCACCCCCGATGAACTTCTTAAGCTGCAGTATCAATATAACTGTGCTATTTCTAACCTAACAAGTTTTTTAGTTTTTTTTTATGCACAACTGAAGCACTTCAAAAGCGGTATAACATTACACTCTTGACAAAAAATTACAGTATTACAATCACAGGAAAATTGGCTCACCTCAGATGAACTTCTTACGCTGCAGTATCAATATATGCTATTTCTAACCAACAATGATTTTTTTGTATGTTTTGATGCATAACTTGAGAGCTATAAATACCATATAATATTCCAATGCTGAAAAAAATTTGTAGAAAAATTTCCACAGATGGACTGGTTACTCTGCAGGATCACTATAGCGATGCTATTGAGATCCAACCAAGTCTGGCTGTATGCTTCTGATACACAACTGCTGCAGTAAAAATTGTGTACAATATTTCCCTGCTCAGAACAATTTACAGGATTAAGAGCAAAAAGAATATTAGCCCTGAGAATGGGTTTTGGTATGAGTTGCCGGCTGAAGCATAAAGGATGTGCAATTCACCATATCCAGTCCTACATGATCTATTCAGCACAATCTCTCCCTAAGTGCTGCTAACAGCAGTATTACTATTGATTAGCATTAGCCCTAAAAAGGGCTTACTGTTGTAGTTGAAATAAATATAAATGCAATTGAATCCCTGGCTAACACGTAGCTACAATTCAGTCCCTCTTTCACCAGCACTTATCCCTATTCTGCATGTTTCCAGGGTACAGTGTGACGAGCATAGCGCCAATGGTCTTATATAGACCAGCCAATCAATGTAATGCTACAACCTATATACCTTTGGTATTATAGTGACTGTCAGGCAATCCCCACATGTTAATTGGCTGTCTAAAAAGTGTCACATATGTGGGACATGGACTTGAGTATTTAAAAAGTACTCGCCAAATAACAAGCATCTCGAGCACACTGATGCTAGAACAAGTAAAAATTAGTGACGAGTAGTGTTGAGCGATACCGTCCGATACTTGAAAGTATCGGTATCGGATAGTATCGGCCGATACCCGAAAAGTATCGGATATCGCCGATACCGATATCCGATACCAATACAAGTCAATGGGACACCAAGTATCAGAAGGTATCCTGATGGTTCCCAGGGTCTGAAGGAGAGGAAACTCTCCTTCAGGCCCTGGGATCCATATTAATGTGTAAAATAAAGAATTAAAATAAAAAATATTGATATATTCACCTCTCCGGCGGCCCCTGGACATCACCGCGGGTAACTGGCAGGCTTCTTTGTTTAACCCCTTACCGGCATCGGACGTACTATACCGTCCGATGCCGGCTCCCCTGCTTTGATGCAGGGCTCCGCGGTGAGCCCGCACCAAAGCCGGGACATGTCAGCTGTTTTGAACAGCTGACATGTGCCCGTAATAGGCGCGGGCAGAATCGCGATCTGCCCGCACCTATTAACTAGTTAAATGCCGCTGTCAAACGCAGACAGCGGCATTTAACTACCGCTTCCGGCCGGGCGGCCGGAAATGACGTCATCGCCGACCCCCGTCACATGTCCGGGGGTCGGCGATGCGTCTCCATTGTAGCCATAGAGGTCCTTGAGACCTCTATGGTTACTGATTGCCCGTCGCTGTGAGCGCCACCCTGTGGTCGGCGCTCACAGCACACGTGCAATTCTGCTACATAGCAGCAATCAGCAGATCGCTGCTATGTAGCAGAGCCGATCGTGCTGTCCCTGCTTCTAGCCTCCCATGGAGGCTATTGAAGCATGGCAAAAGTTAAAAAAAAAAGTTTAAAAAAATGTGAAAAAAATAAAAAAAACATAAAAGTTTAAATCACCCCCCTTTCGCCCCAATCAAAATAAATCAATAAAAAAAATATCAAATCTACGCATATTTGGTATCGCCGCGCTCAGAATTGCCCGATCTATCAAATAAAAAAAAGTATTAACCTGATCGCTAAACAGCGTAGCGGGAAAAAAACTCGAAACGCCAGAATTACGTTTTTTTGGTCGCCGCGACATTGCATTAAAATGCAATAACGGGCGATCAAAAGAACGTATCTGCACCGAAATGCTATCATTAAAAACGTCATCTCGGCATGCAAAAAATAAGCCCTCAACCGACCCCAGATCACGAAAAATGGAGACGCTACGAGTATCGGAAAATGGCGCAATTTTTTTTTTTTTTTTTTTAGCAAAGTTTGGAATTTTTTTTCACCACTTAGATAAAAAATAACCTAGTCATGTTTGGTGTCTATGAACTCGTAATGACCTGGAGAATCATAATGGCAGGTCATTTTTAGCATTTAGTGAACCTAGCAAAAAAGCCAAACAAAAAACCAATGTGGGATTGCACTTTTTTTGCAATTTCACCGCACTTGGAATTTTTTTCCCGTTTTCTAGTACACGACATGCTAAAACCAATGATGTCGTTCAAAAGTACAACTCGTCCCGCAAAAAATAAGCCCTCACATGGCCAAATTGACGGAAAAATAAAAAAGTTATGGCTCTGGGAAGGAGGGGAGCGAAAAACGAACACGGAAAAACGAAAAATCCCCTGGTCATGAAGGGGTTAAAATGAGCGCGTTTAGGACCTAAGAATGACGTCACGGCTTCTGATTGGTCGCGTGCCGCTCATGTGACCGCCACGCGACCAATCAGAAGCCGCGACGTCATTCGCAGGTCCTAAATTCCTAGAATGAGGAGTTTAGTGCCTGAGAATGACGTCGCGGCTTGTGATTGGTCGCGTGGCGGTCACATGAGCGGCACGCGACCAATCAGAAGCCGCGACGTCATTCTCAGGTCCTAAACGCGCTCATTTTAAACAAAGAAGCCTGCCGGTTACCAGCGGTGATGTCCAGGGGCCGCCGGAGAGGTCAATATATCAATATTTTTTATTTTAATTCTTTATTTTACACATCACTATGGATCCGATACCGATTCCCGATACCACAAAAGTATCGGACCTCGGTATCGGAATTCCGATACCGCAAGTATCGGCCGATACCCGATACTTGCGGTATCGGAATGCTCAACACTAGTGACGAGAACGCTCGCTCATCACTAACAGGTTACAATAATGGCCCAGTTTGACATTCAGACACTGACCTTTCAATTGCAACAAATCTGCTTCTTCTTTAGTATTTTATTTATTTTGACACATAGAGAGAAGTCTACAGCTAAGTTCACAATAGGCGTTTTTGCTGTGTTTTTATGCTTTTTTATGCTATTTTTCAGCTGCGTTTTACAGTATCAGCAAAGTCTATGGGATTTCATAAATCTCATGCACGCACATTGTCATCAGTATTTTGTGCTTTGCATTTTTTTTTTGGCATAGGGCATGTCACTTCTTTCAGCGTTTTTTCAGCATTTTTCACCCATTGACTTGAATGGATGTTGAAAAACGCTGAAAGAACGCATTAAAAACGCAGGTATCAAATTTTGCTGCATTTTTTGTGCCAAAACCTGATTCTATGGAATAGGACTTTTTTTTTCAACCCTAAGCTTTATCAGCATGCACAAGAGACAAATCTGGCATGCAAAAACAGCCACAAAAAATACGCAAGGAAACCATGTTTTTTTCTGCAGCTTCTTTCCTGCCAACAGATCAGGTTTTGCTGCAAAAAAAAAAAAAATGCTGAAAAACGCAAATTGTGAACATACCCATAAAGTGCCCTGCTTTAATCTCATGTTACTGATAAAATATACAGTATGTCTCCTATATGCTATATGTGACCAAACTACAGCATTTTCAGGCAACATGAACTAATTTGAATGATGTCCTTGTAAAAAAAAATCTTTTACATGTCGGTTCATCACCCTAATGAATGTGTTAACTTTTGTCAATCTTATCTGAAAAAGAAAATGTACGGTAAGTTAAGTTTGTAATAAAATAACAGCAAATATATGTACATATTTTCCTGCACATTTTCTATGAGCCCATTATTACATTTCAACTATATTATTGGTATGGTATTATTGGACAGGACCTGTTTCTATTTTTTAACAATCCCTGTGGAGAAAGATACCACATGGAACCACTAAACACATCAAGAGAGAGGGCTTCACAAGCAATTTGATTTCAGATGGGCATGTGGCATAGTGAACAGAAACATTTGCTTTGATTATGCTTTTATGAACTACAAAGTATAGTGTGAAATCATAAAGCATTTCATCTAACATCAAAAGCATAAAATAAACGTACTTTATTATATCGGCTGCGTAGAATACTCGTGATACGGAGTACTTTTTCATTTCTATTTTGAGTTGAAATGTGTCAGATGGTGTAACTTGTTATTTCTTAAATGTTATTTAGGTTAAATGATCACAAACGTTTTATATTTTTTATTTTCCGAAACTGCATCTCTTTCCTTAAGATTTTTTTTTTCTCATTCTTTTTTTATTTTTCTTACCCAATAAATCTTTTATCATGTTCTACCAAAACTTGGACTGGTTTTAAAAAGATCTTGTGGTTGGTTTTATAGCCATCCATTTTAAGATGACACATTCCTTCTGTGGATATTTATAATGATCTGCAAGATGTGAACATTCTGGAATGTTATGAATGGAAGCGTTAGCAATCAAGTTCTGTGTTTATGGTAAACATGCAAAAATCTTTTGCTACTATGATGGAAGCTGCTGAAACATTGTAATCAAATGTATTAAAGTTGCAAAGAAGAAATAATATAGATAGAAGAATGAATAGCTTAACTTATTGTAAATATTTCACCTGTATAACATGGATTTTTAATATGTATTTATTTGATAAAGTAGAGGGCAGTACATCAGAGTGTTTTCATAAGATTTCTGGTGGAAAAAACTTTGAAAAGTTGCACTTTATGATATTGTACAACAAAATGCGACATTTCGTGTGTTTGTAAGGAAGAAGAACGGGCTGCAGGTGCCTGCATCATGCTGGGTCCGGAACTGCTGAGGCTGCGTCCCATGTTGTCCAGGGGAAAGAATAGGAGACAGGACATGCCCCATGACCCAGGAAGAGGGGGCATGACTAAGCCAGGCAGTGAGGAGTAAGCGCGAAGAAACAGAGATTTTCCCACCATCAGTGAGGGTAGAGGCAGGCGTGCGGCGCGCTCCGCAGTATGAGAGACAGTGCGGGGCAGAACTGTGGCAGAACTTTCGCGTATGGGCCATTGAGCCAGTGAGAGCGCCGAGTGCCAAGCGCCCGGCTAAGTAGTGTGCAGCACTCGTGTGGAGGAGCAATGGCTCGGTGCAGAACCCTGAGGTGCGTCCCATATGGCTGACACACGTGCCACAAGTAACCTTGCGGAGAGCTTTACTCTTTTGCTCCGCAGTTAAATGGACTAGGGGCTCATCGGGTAAAACCAGAGACTGCCCACTGCTGCCAGAAGATGTATTGTTAACTTTGGACCCCATCTGAGGACCCTACACCGGCCGTTGCCGGCACTACTGCCCCCTTCGGACTGTGGCTTAAGGAGCATCAGTGGGAGCCACGATAAATGTTATTTGAATATAGGACTGTTGTTTTAACCCCTTAGCGACCGCCGATACGCCTTTTAACGGCGGCCGCTAAGGGTACTTAAACCACAGCGCCGTTAATTAACGGCGCTGTGGAAAAAGTGTATAGCGCCCCCCACAGGCCGATTTTCTCCGGGGTCTCGGCTGCCGAGGGTAGCCGAGACCCCAGAGAACATGATTCGGGGGGTTTTTAACCCTCCCCGCATTTGCGATCGACGGTAATTAACCGTTTACCGGCGATCGCAAAAAAAAAAAAAAAAAAAAAGCGATCTCTTTTTAATTTCTCTGTCCTCCGATGTGATCGCACATCGGAGGACAGAGAAAAGGGGTCCCAGGTGGCCCCCCAATACTCACCTAGCTCCCCCAATGCTCCTCGTGTCTCCCGGTGGGCGCCGCCATCTTCAAAATGGCGGGCGCATGCGCAGTGCGCCCGCCGGCCGGCTCCGGGAGAATCTTTGGGGTCTCGGCTGCCTGGGGTAGCCGAGACCCCAAAGAGCTTGATCGGGGGTCGGTTTTAGCGACCCCTGTTTTGCGATCGCCGGTAATTAAAGGGAACCTGTCACCTGAATTTGGCGGGACCAGTTTTGGGTCATATGGGCGGAGTTTTCAGGTGTTTGATTCACCCTTTCCTTACCCGCTGGCTGCATGCTGGCCGCAATATTGGATTGAAGTTCATTCTCTGTCCTCCGTAGTACACGCCTGTGCAAGGTAATCTTGCTTTGCGCAGGCGTGTACTACGGAGGACAGAGAATGAACTTCAATCCAATATTCCGGCCAGCATGCAGCCAGCGGGTAAGGAAAGGGTGAATCAAACACCTGAAAACTCCGCCCATATGACCCAAAACTGGTCCCGCCAAATTCAGGTGACAGGTTCCCTTTAACTGTTTACCGGCGACCGCAAAAAAAAAAAAAAAAAAAAAAGTAAAGTGTAATTCTCTGTCCTCTGATGTGATCGCACATCAGAGGACAGAGAAATAGGGGGATTCGGGGACCCTAGCATACTCACCTAGGTCCCTGGATCCTCTTGCTGCTCCTCCTGGCCGCCGGCAGCAGAACATGGCGGACGCATGCCCAGTGCGCCCGCCATCTGTCTCCATCTGCCGGCCGGCAGGAGAACAGCGGTTAGGGCTAAAATTAGGGTTAGGGTTAGGGTTAGGGGTAGGGTTAGGGTTAGGGGTAGGGTTAGGGGTAGGGTTAGGGGTAGGGTTAGGGGTAGGGTTAGGGTTAGGGTTAGGGTTAGGGGTAGGGGTAGGGTAGGGGTAGGGTTAGGGGTAGGGTTAGGGGTAGGGTTAGGGGTAGGGTTAGGGTTAGGGGTAGGGTTAGGGTAGGGGTAGGGTTAGGGCTAGGGTTAGGTTAGGGGTAGGGTTACGGCTAGGGTTAGGTTAGGGGTAGGGTTAGGGTTAGGGGTAGGGTTACGGCTAGGGTTAGGTTAGGGGTAGGGTTAGGGGTAGGGTTAGGGCTAGGGTTAGGTTAGGGTTAGGGGTAGGGTTAGGATAGGGGTAGGGTTGGGGCTAAATTTAGGGTTAGGGTTGGGGCTAAATTTAGGGTTAGGGTTGGGGCTAAATTTAGGGTTAGGCTTCTTTCACACTTACGTCGGTACGGGGCCGTCGCAATGCGTCGGCCCGACATACCGACGCACGTTGTGAAAATTGTGCACAACGTGGGCAGCAGCTGTAGTTTTTCAACGCATCCGCTGCCCAATCTATGTCCTGGGGAGGAGGGGGCGGAGTTACGGCCACGCATGCGCGGTCAGAAATGGCGGATGCGACGTACAAAAAAACGTTTCATTGAACGTTTTTTTGTGCCGACGCTCCGCCAAAACACAACTGATCCAGTGCACGACGGACGCGACGTGTGGCCATCCGTCACGATCCGTCGGCAATACTATGGGCAAAAAACGCATCCTGCGGGCACATTTGCAGGATCCGTTTCTTGTCCAAAACGACGGATTGCGACGGAATGCCAAACAACGCAAGTGTGAAAGTAGCCTTAGGGCTAGGGTTAGGGTTGGGGCTAAAGTTAGGGCTAGGGTTGGGGCTAAAGTTAGGGTTAGAGCTGGGATTAGGTTTAGGGTTTGGATTAGGGTTGGTATTAGGGTTAGGGTTGGCATTAGGGTTACGCTTGGGATTAGGGTTAGGTTTGGGATTAGGGTTAAGGTTAGGGTTGTGATTAGGGGTGTATTGGGATTAGGGTTAGGTTTGAGGTTAGGGTTGAGATTAGGATTAGGGGTGTGTTGGATTTAGGGTTTTGATTAGGGTTATGGTTAGGGTTGACATTAGGGTTGTTTTGGGGTAAGGGTTGTGATTATGGTTAGGGTTAGTGATTAGGATTATGGATCAGGTTGGGATTAGGGTTAGGGGTTGGAGCTAGAATTGGGGGGTTTCCACTGTTTAGGTACATCAGGGGGTCTCCAAACACGACAGCCAATTTTGCGCTCAAAAAGTCAAATGGTGCTCCCTCCCTTCTGAGCTCTGCCGTGCGCCCAAACAGTGGGTTACCCCCACATATGGGGCATCAGCGTACTCGGGATAAATTGGACAACAACTTCTGGGGTCCAATTTCTCTTGTTACCCTTGTGAAAATAAAAACTTGGGGGCTACAAAATCTTTTTTGTGAAAAAAAAAATATTTTTTATTTTCACGACTCTGCATTCTAAACTTCTGTGAAGCACTTGGGCATTCAAAGTTCTCACCACACATCTAGATAAGTTCCTTGGGGGGTCTAGTTTCCAAAATGGGGTCACTTGTGGGGGGTTACTACAGTTTAGGTATATCAGGGGCTCTGCAATCGCAACATAATGCCCACAGACCATTCTATCAAAGTCTGCATTCCAAAACGGCGCTCCTTCCTTCCGAGCTCTGCCGTGCGCCCAAACAGTGGTTTACCCCCACATATGGCACATCAGCGTACTCGGGATAAATTGGACAACAACTATTGCAGTTCAATTTCTCCTGTTACCCTTGTGAAAATAAAAACTTGGGGGCTACAAAATCTTTTTTGTGAAAAAAAAAATATTTTTTATTTTCACGACTCTGCATTCTAAACTTCTGTGAAGCACTTGGGCATTCAAAGTTCTCACCACACATCTAGATAAGTTCCTTGGGGGGTCTAGTTTCCAAAATGGGGTCACTTGTGGAGGGTTTCTACTGGTTAGGTACATCAGGGGCTCTGCAAATGCAACATAATACCCGCAGACCATTCTATCAAAGTCTGCATTCCAAAACGGCACTCCTTCACTTCCAAGCTCTGCGGTGCGCCCAAACAGTGGTTTACCCCCACATATGGGGTATCGACGTATTCAGGAGAAATCGCACAACAACTTTTGTGGTCTAATTTCTCCTGTTACCCTTGTGAAAATAAGAATTTGTGGGCAAAAAGATCATTTTTATGTAAACAAAAGCAATTTTTTTATTTTCACGGCTCTACGTTATAAACTTCTGTGAAGCACTTGGGGGTTCAAAGTGCTCGCCACACATCTAGATAAGTTCCTTAAGGGGTCTAGTTTCCAAAATGGTGTCACTTGTGGGGGTTTCCACTGTTTAGGCACATCAGGGGCTCTCTAAACGTGACATGGCGTCCGATCTCAATTCCAGCCAATTCTGCATTGAAAAAGTCAAACGGCGCTCCTTCACTTCTAAGTTCTGCGGTGCGCCCTAACAGTGGTTTACCCCCACATATGGGGTATTGGCGTATTCAGGAGAAATTGCATAACAAAATTTATGGTTACATTTCTGTTTTTACACTTGTGAAAATAAAAAAAATGGTTCTGAATTAAGATGTTTGCAAAAAAAAGTTAAATGTTCATTTTTTCCTTCCACATTGTTTCAGTTCCTGTGAAGCACGTAAAGGGTTAATAAACTTCTTGAATGTGGTTTTGAGAACCTTGAGGGGTGTAGTTTTTAGAATGGTGTCACACTTCATTATTTTCTATCATATAGACCCCTCAAAATGACTTCAAATGTGATGTGGTCCCTAAAAAAAAATGGTGTTGTAAAAATGAGAAATTGCTGGTCAACTTTTAACCCTTATAACTCCCTAACAAAAAAAAATTTTGTTTCCAAAATTGTGCTGATGTAAAGTAGACATGTGGGAAATGTTATTTATTAACTATTTTTTGTGACATATCTCTCTGATTTAAGGGCATAAAAATACAAAGTTTGAAAATTGCTAAATTTTAAAAATTTTCGCCATATTTCCGTTTTTTTCATAAATAATCGCAAGTAATATCGAAGAAATGTTACCACTATCATGAAGTACAATATGTCACGAAAAAACAATCTCAGAATCAGCGGGATCCGTTGAAGCGTTCCAGAGTTATAACCTCATAAAGTGACAGTGGTCAGAATTGCAAAAATTGGCTCGGTCATTAAGTACCAAATTGGCTCTGTCACTAAGGGGTTAATTCTGCCCGTTCCTTTACACCTGATTCTTTGTTTAATAATTACCTGCTATCTCCCTGTGAGGAGTTTATTACTGTAGATTAAGCCACATTCTTGTTGACCCCTGCTCTGTGCCTCTGCGTTATTGCATCCGTTTAACCTGCTTACATGTTCACGCCATTTTTTCTCAACCTGCTGAAAATTAGGAGGAGCCATGACAGAATGGGGGCAGGGTGGGGTGTGGCAAGCCCCACTAATCAAATTCATGACAAGTGACATTGTTCTCTGTGTCACAAATCTTACTTCAGCAGGGGCGAGACCAGGTGACTGTGAAAAGAAGTGATGTCCGCAACGTTACTACTCTTCAGAGTCGTCAGGTCTCATGAGCGACAGATTCTGGGAATGTCGTGGTAAGCTCTGGACTACTTCAGATCTGCGTGGGAACTTTTTTCTTATAATAAACTAGCTGAAGAGCCCGGCATTGCCTGGGCATAGTAAATATCTGTGGTTAGTTATAGCACCTCACTTTTCTTATTTTCCCATCACGCCTCTCATTTTCCCAATCACATCTTTCATTTTCCCCCTCACACCTCTCATTTTCTCCCTCACTCCTCTCATTCCCCCCTAACACTTGTCATTTCAACCTCACATCTGTCATTTTCTGATCACTCCACTATTTTTCCTCACTCCTCTCATTTTGCACTCACACCTTTTCATTTTCACCTCACACCTCTCATTTTCACCTCATCACCTCAGTATATACATGTTTGTCATCTCCCTTATATATAGTATACATCTGTATGTCATCTCCTGTATATAGTATATACCTGTATGTCATCTCCCCTGTATATAGTATATACCTGCTGTGTGTCATCTCCCCTATATATAGTATATACCTGAATGTCATCTCCTTCTATATATAGTATATACCTGTATGTCATCTCCTCCTGTATATAGTATATACCTGTGTGTCATCTCCCCTGTATATAGTATATATCTGTGTGTCATCTCCTCCTGTATATAGTATATACCTGCATGTCATCTTCTATATATAGCATATACCTGTATGTCATCTCCTCCTGTATATAGTATATACCTGTAGGTCATCTGCTCCTGTATATAGTATATACCTGTGTGTCATCTCCTCCTGTATATAGTATATACCTGTATGTCATCTCCTCCTGTATATATATGTACCTGTATGTCATCTCCTCCTCTTTATAGTATATACCTGTGTGTCATCTCTCCTGTATATAGTATATATCTGTGTGTCATCTCCCCTGTATATAGTATATACCTGTGTGTCATCTCCTCCTGTATTAGACCTCGTTCACACGTTTTTTTGCTCAGTATTTTTACCTCAGTATTTGTAAGCTAAATTGGCAGCCTGATAAATCCCCAGCCAACAGGAAGCCCTCCCCCTGGCAGTATATATTAGCTCACACATACACATAATAGACAGGTCATGTGACTGACAGCTGCCATATTTCCTATATGGTACATTTGTTGCAGTTTGTCTGCTTATTAATCAGATTTTTATTTTTGAAGGATAATACCAGACTTGTGTGTGTTTTAGGGTGAGTTTCGTTTGTCAAGTTGTGTGTGTTGAGTTGCGTGTGGCGACATGCATGTAGCGACTTTTGTGAGATGAGTTTTGTGTGGCAACATGCGTGTAGCAACTTTTTGTGTGTCGAGTTGCATGTGACAGGTTAGTGTAGCAAGTTGTGTGCAGTAAGTTTTGCGCATGGTGAGTTTTGCGCGTGGCGAGTTTTATGTGTGGTGCCTTTTGAGTATGTGAAAGTTTTGTGTGAGGCAACTTTTGCATGTGTTGCAACTTTTGTGCATGTGGCAATTTTTCCGCGTGTGCAAGTTTTGCGTGTGGCGAGTTTTCCATGAGGTGAGTTTTGCACTTGTGGCGAGTTTTGCAAGAGCCTAGTTTTTGCATGTGGTGAGTTCTGCGCGTGGCGAGTTTTGAGTGGCAACTTTTGTGTTTTGACTTTTATGTGGCGAGGTTGGTATATTTGTGGTGAAATGTGTGCTGAGGGTAATATGTGTTCAAGCATGTGGTAGTGTGTGGCGCATTTTGTGTGTGTATTTATATCCCCGTGTGTGGTGAGTATCCCATGTCGGGGCCCCACCTTAGCAACTGTACGGTATATACTCTTTGGCGCCATCGCTCTCATTCTTTAAGTCCCCCTTGTTCACATCTGGCAGCTGTCAATTTGCCTCCTACACTTTTCCTTTCATTTTTTCGCATTATGTAGATACGAGCAAAATTGTTTGGTGAATTGGAAAGCGCGGGGTTAAAATTTCACCTCACAACATAGCCTATGACGCTCTCGGGGTCCAGACGTGTGACTGTGCAAAATTTTGTGGCTGTAGCTGCGACGCCTCCAACACTTTTCCTTTCACTTTTTCCCCATTATGTAGATAGGGGCAAAATTGTTTGGTGAATTGGAAAGCAAGGGGTTAAAATTTCACCTCACAACATAGCCTATGACGCTCTCAGGGTCCAGACGTGTGACTGTGCAAAATTTTGTAGCTGTAGCTGCGACGCCTCCAACACTTTTCCTTTCACTTTTTTCCCCATTATGTAGATAGGGGCAAAATTGTATGGTGAATTGGAACGTGCAGGGTTAAAATTTCGCCTCACAACATAGTCTATGACGCTCTCGGGGTCCATGTAAAGAAGCTGCGGAGACACCATCACGTGTTTCTCGACGCAAGCAGTAAATAGCCAGGCCTTTCCCCGGGAAGGAACAACCACGGGAAGGGCAGCATCCTATGAAGGAAAGCCACCTATGCCAAGCATGGTATCCATCCACAGACAGCTGTTTCGGGGTTTTGCCCCTCATCAGTGTGGAGTAGGAATCTGGCTATTAGGAGCAGTGCCTAGTAAAAAGGCTATAAAGGCACAGATGATTGGCCTCGGGGAGACCAAAACATCCAACACTGCGGAGACACCATCACGTGTTTCTCAACGCAGTGATTCCAGAACACTGCCCCCATCCCTTATGGGAAATATGCAGATGCATGTAAAGAAGCTGCGGAGACACCATCACGTGTTTCTCGACGCAAGCAGTGAATAGCCAGGCCTTTCCCCGGGAAGGAACAACCACGGGAAGGGCAGCATCCTATGAAGGAAAGCCACCTATGCCAAGCATGGTATCCATCCACAGGCAGCTGTTTCGGGGTTTTGCCCCTCATCAGTGTGGAGTAGGAATCTGGCTATTAGGAGCAGTGCCTAGTAAAAAGGCTATAAAGGCACAGATGATTGGCCTCGGGGAGACCAAAACATCCAACACTGCGGAGACACCATCACGTGTTTCTCAACGCAGTGATTCCAGAACACTGCCCCCATCCCTTATGGGAAATATGCAGATGCATGTAAAGAAGCTGCGGAGACACCATCACGTGTTTCTCGACGCAAGCAGTGAATAGCCAGGCCTTTCCCCGGGAAGGAACAACCACGGGAAGGGCAGCACCCTATGAAGGAAAGCCACCTATGCCAAGCATGGTATCCATCCACAGACAGCTGTTTTGGGGTTTTGCCCCTCATCAGTGTGGAGTAGGAATCTGGCTATTAGGAGCAGTGCCTAGTAAAAAGGCTATAAAGGCACAGATGATTGGCCTCGGGGAGACCAAAACATCCAACACTGCGGAGACACCATCACGTGTTTCTCAACGCAGTGATTCCAGAACACTGCCCCCATCCCTTATGGGAAATATGCAGATGCATGTAAAGAAGCTGCGGAGACACCATCACGTGTTTCTCGACGCAAGCAGTGAATAGCCAGGCCTTTCCCCGGGAAGGAACAACCACGGGAAGGGCAGCACCCTATGAAGGAAAGCCACCTATGCCAAGCATGGTATCCATCCACAGACAGCTGTTTCGGGGTTTTGCCCCTCATCAGTGTTTAGTAGGAATCTGGCTATTAGGAGCATAGGTGGCTTTCCTTCATAGGATGCTGCCCTTCCCGTGGTTGTTCCTTCCCGGGGAAAGGCCTGGCTATTCACTGCTTGCGTCGAGAAACACGTGATGGTGTCTCCGCAGCTTCTTTACATGCATCTGCATATTTCCCATAAGGGATGGGGGCAGTGTTCTGGAATCACTGCGTTGAGAAACACATGATGGTGTCTCCGCAGTGTTGGATGTTTTGGTCTCCCCGAGGCCAATCATCTGTGCCTTTATATCCTTTTTACTAAGCACTGCTCCTAATAGCCAGATTCCTACTCCACACTGATGAGGGGCAAAACCCCGAAACAGCTGTCTGTGGATGGATACCATGCTTGGCATAGGTGGCTTTCCTTCATAGGATGCTGCCCTTCCCGTGGTTGTTCCTTCCCGGGGAAAGGCCTGGCTATTCACTGCTTGCGTCGAGAAACACGTGATGGTGTCTCCGCAGCTTCTTTACATGCATCTGCATATTTCCCATAAGGGATGGGGGCAGTGTTCTGGAATCACTGCGTTGAGAAACACGTGATGGTGTCTCCGCAGTGTTGGATGCTTTGGTCTCCCCGAGGCCAATCATCTGTGCCTTTATAGCTCTCGGGGTCCAGACGTGTGATTGTGCAAAATTTTGTGGCTGTAGCTGCGACGGTGCAGATGCCAATCCCGGACATACACACATACACACACACACACACACACATTCAGCTTTATATATTAGATTGGTGAACGAGGGACAATGTCTTGCTTTTCCTCCTCTCTTTTTATGTTTTTCAGGTTTCAATTTTTGGACTACATCAAATTCCCTTGACTTCGTTGGACCTGAGTGGGATTTTGTTTAATTGATTTTTATTTGTGAGGACACAGCATTTCTTCTTAATTATGCCAGATGTAAATTCAGTAGACTGAGACATAGACTATTATATTTTGTATTGACTTTTCAGTTGATGTTGATTGCAACTTATTGTCTGCTATCTTTGGAAGGCAGGGATGCAGGGTCTTTGAACAATGGATGTTTGCTTAATATGCAGATTGACCATTGTGTGGGTCCTGTGGCTTGTTGACCTGCAAAACAGAGAAGGACGAACTATGCAGATTGATTAAATACTCAAATAATACAAACAATGCGAGTAAATAAATCTCGTCACACCTTATCTTAGACCTCTGGATGATGTCGTGAAGGATGACAATTGTGAATTATATAAAACTGATTTTCTGTCCTTCTGCAGAGACCAGTGACTTTCCAAAACCAGGAGCATTTTACAGGATATCAGCTCAGGGTACTAGGCCTCAGCTGGAAGAGCACAGATCTGCTCTACTGACCATTGCTGAACCCTCAGAGACATCTTGAAAAATCCAGGCTGCGACAATCAGAACACTTGGCCACACACCTCACTGCTCTCGACTAGCTTCCTAAGCTTGTCATTACTTCTTCTCAGTGCTTGCCACAAGTAATGGTAGTCAGCCCTGGAAGCTTCGAAGTTGCAGCGGCTGCAGGGTGAGACTCTGTAATTTTGTACCATAGTGGTTATTTTGCTTGGACTGTTCTATGTGTTATTGTCTGTTTTATGGTTCAACACAATATTGCCATGCTTTTTTACTGTCAGACTTTGTTGCTTGAGTAGTATTATACCCAATGTAAAAGGAGAGTGGGAGTTTAGTGAGATGAGCCCTGGTCCTCAGGACAGCGGACGAGAGCACCTCTGACCCCCCGTGTTTCCACATTGGTGAATCAGGGAAAGAGTTGGGGAGTGTTTTTTAAGTAAAGTATTTTTGTGTGTGTGGCTTTTTATTTCCGTGTTAGAAATGGTGGTGTCTGATAGACAGCTCTCTGTTACTAACACCAGGGCTTGATGTCAGCTGTATATTTGGACAATTCACAGCTGACATTAACCCTAAGCACCATTGCCCTGATTGCCAATGCACCAGGGAATCAGAAACAGATGAAGCAAAGCACCAAAATTGGCACATCTAATGTGATGTACCACTTCTGGGGTGATTGCAGGCTGGTATTTTTAGATTTGGGAAAAGCCCAATAACCATGAGCCTTCCCAGCCTGATAATATCAGCTCTCAGCTGTCCGCTTTAACTTTACTGGTTTTTAAAAATAGTGTGGACTCAAGTAATTTTATTTATTTATTTACACCCACCACACTGTACATCTTAATTATCTATAACCACCCCACTGTCCGCCATTATCAGCTATAACCCCCGCACTGTCTTCCATTATCAGATGTAACCACACTGCCACCCTTATGCACCACAGCCTATACAATTGTTGCTCCTACCCATTGTTTTCCCTTACACTCTTTATATAGCCCCCTGCCATGCTAACTTCTCCAAATTATGTTCTTCCATTTCATGATGCTCCCTCTCCATATCCATTTTGTGCCCTCTTCTCACACTATGTCATCATTCTGCCCACCACATTGTCCTCTTCAAACCATATCCCCTCCTCACAGAGACAATATAGTCATCACAGCCTCTATACAGTATAATATCCACTGGAACCCCCTTTTATATAGTACTAGATGGCAGCCCGATTCTAAAGAATCGGGAGTCTAGAATCCATATATACTTTATTTATTCAAATGTAAAAATAATACAATTAATAAATAATAGTAAGAAAGAACAAAAAATGGCTGCACTCACCAGCTCTTGACAATTCTTGTTATTTAAGGTACAGTTACACAGGATCCATGAACATGCTTATGAGGGGAGGGATGAAAGACATCAGACGACAACTTTGCGTGTTGTGGCAAATGCCACAACAACGGTTCTTTGCTTAAGAACAATGTCAGGTAGTAGGAAAATAGCCAGTTAATAATAGGCAATAGTTCTTTGCAGGAATGCAGATATTAATAAATAGGCAGTTTATATTGCAGAGAAATTGCTGGGCAATAATGGACAATGTCCTTATGTGGCAAATAATAGAGCAATATACCCAATGTGGCAAAGAAGAGGTTAATAAACGGCAGTCTCTCAGTATAACAGTCAGTGAATAATAGGCAGTATATGGAGAAAACACCAAACAAAAGTTCAAAATTGGTGTGAAAATGTCACTGAACCACTTCACAACTAAATATATATAGTTTTGGTAAATGGTATTATCATTTTTTTGACGAAATTCGTCAGGAGCTTGAAGAGCAACGTCACTGGGCCCGCCTCCACGCAGTAGAAACTTGCTGTGAGGTAAAAATTCAAAAATCACACCAAAATGGCGGGCGGAGTGTGTCACAGTACGGCACGTTTCTGATTGGTCGCTCGCAGCAGGCGGCAACCAATCAGACACTGGACACTGTTGACGTCACTTATCTCCGGACATTAGCTCCGGACATTAGCTCCGGACATTAGCTCCGGACAGGAAGTTGGCACAAATTGCAGGAAGTAGTATTCTAGGCAATTATATATTAGATGGTCTTCAACACCACAGCCCCCCATTTATTGTATGATGACGTCTACAGCACCCATTACAGTAGCATAGCCCCCAGTCACCAATACAGTGTAATGGCCCCCACAGACCCTTTTATAGAGTATAATGCTCCACACGGTATGATATCCACCACAACCCCTGATATATAGTATGATGCCCTCACAGCCCAGTTATAATGTCCCCCTCAGTCAGCCCCTATTTTCATGTCCCCCACAGTTAGCCCAAGTATAATTATCCCCACAGATATCCCCTAGTAAAATGTCCCTATAGCTAGCTCCAGTGTAAGTTCCCCACAGCCCGCCTCAGTATAATATTCCCCACAAGCAGCTACCAGTTTAATATCCCCACAGCACCCAGTATAATATCCCCCACAGACAGCCCAAGTATAATGATCCTCACAGACATCCACCAGTAAAATGTCCCTATAGCCAGCTTCCAGTGTAAGGTTCCAAACAGCCACCCACTCCCCCGTATACTGTTTCCCACAAACAGCCACCAGTTTAATATCCCCACAGTCCCCAGGATATAATGTCCCCATAGCTAATATGCAGTATAATGTTCCCTACAGCCAGCCCCCAGTATAATATGTAGCCTGTAGTGTGAAAGGCCAACACAGCCAGCATCCCCCAGTCTAATATGCCCACAACCCCTCTTGTGATGGCCCCTATTCATTAGTTAAGTAATATAATAAAAATAAAAAAGCTTATACTCAGGTAATCCCTGCTCGCTGTTCAGCACAGCTGCATTCTCCTCTTCTATGAAGTGCAGTAATGAGTGCTGTATGGCGCGATGACTTCACTGCACCGTGCTTTCTGATATCCATTGAGTGCACTGTCTCCTTCAGTGCACAGGCTGTAAGTGGCATGCTTACTGCTGAACTTCATGGCGATGATGGGGGCTGATTACAGCTTCTCTGTTCCTGTCCTGGGCGGCGCCGACATCAATTATATTTGCATTTGATAGACGTGAATGCAATTGAGTGCAAAGAGGGAGTGATGCACGTGGTGCAAGTAGAGAGGGGTGAGTGATATCAGTGACTGACACTGTTCCCCTGTGTCAGATGGTATTTTTCCCAAAAATTGTGCCCCTCTTGGGGAGGCAGGAGGTAGTGCCCTAGGCAGGAGAAAACATCACATTGCACTTTGGCCAATGTTATTAAATGAGTCAGTGCTCATTTGCAAGTTTTTCCTCAGCTCTAATCGGACTGAGGAAAATAATTACAGCATGCTGGGATTGTATTCATTTATTCGATGAGACTCACCAATGCAAGTCAATGGGTGCAAAAAAAATTGGACGGCATAAGGACTATCTGTGTGCTGTTTGATTTTTACACACACATTTCAAGGGAAACCCAAAATCTAATCAACCAAATACAGAAAATTCATGGCCAGAACCCTCAGAGAGTAAGCATAGATAGATCTATAGTATAGATAAATAGATGAAAGATAGATATCCTGGAGATATATCATTTCACAAGTACCCTACATATAATAAACTTGCACACTTTAGTGTTTTCCATTTGGAGTTTATTCAACAGCTTATTAGGCTTGTTTAACCTAATACATACAATTGAGTGCAGGGAGGGAGCCATGGCGGAGTTGCAGGTAGAGAGGGGTGAGCCGTGTCGGTAACTGACAGATGTTATTTTCCCCGTCTCAGGTAAGCATAAGGTAGTACCTTAGGCAGGTCCCTTCCCTGCCTACCCCTCATCCCGGCTCCCAGGATATAATGTCCCTCACAGCCAGCCCCTAGTATAATGTACCCCACAGTGTGATAGGCCTCCAGTTTAATGTACCCTACAGTATTTTAGTCCCCTACAGCCATAGCCTTTGACCATGGGATTCAGGGATCGTCATGAGAATGCCAAGGACTACGTCGGACCTATTTGGAAACTTTTTGCTTTCTAATGAAGTGGTAATCAAAGAACATTATCTCATCTTTATTTCTCTCTTTTCAAGTCTTTCAGGTTTCCATTTATGGACTAAGGTGAAATTGGGAGACTATGGTGGCTTCCCTGGACTATGGCAGACCTGCACAGCTTTTTTTTTATAAATTGGGGAACCAGGGGAAGTGTTGGGGAGTGTTTTGTCAAATAAATTATCTTTGATTGTGTGATTTTGTTTTTGAATACTGGGTTAGTAATGGGAGTGTCTTATAGACACTTCTCCATTACTAACACCAGGCCTTGAAGCCAGCTGTGTTTTTTTGAGAAATTACAGCTGACCTAAACCCCAACTACCATTACCCTGATTGCCACCGCACCAGGGTAGTCAGGAAGAGCCAGGCAAAGTGCCAGAATTGGTGCATCTAATGTGATGCACCACTTTTGGGGCAGCTGTGGGATTTTATTTTTAGGCTGGGAAGGGTTTAATGACCAAGGACCTTACCAGCCTGATAATATCATCTCACAGCTGTCTGCTATACCTTTGCTTGTTGCTGGTAAACAAAGCTAAACATCCTTTAGTGCCTCATGAAAGGCACTAACGGGTGCAAGTTTATTTTATGTAGGTGGCTTGTGAAATTATATATCTACAGGACATCTATCCATTCTATGCATGTCTTTATCTATATAATATGTATCTATTATATCTACTATATAATTGTCTAAGGGTCACTTCCGTCTTTCTGTCCTTCTGTCTGTCTGTCACGGATATTCATTGGTCGCGGCCTCTGTCTGTCATGATATCCAAGTCGCTGATTGGTCTCGCCAGCTGCCTGTCATGGCTGCCGCGACCAATTAGTGATGGCCACAGTCCGATTAGTCCCTCCCTACTCCCCTGCAGTCGGCGCCCGCTCCATACTCTCCGCAGTCACTGCTCACACAGGGTTAATGCCAGCGGTAACGGACCGCATTATGCCGCGGGTAACTCACTCCGTTACTGCCGCTATTAACCCTGTGTGACCAAGTTTTTACTATTGTTGCTGCCTATGCAGCGTCAATAGTAAAAAGATCTAATGTTAAAAATAATAAAAATAATAACAAATCATTATATACTCACCTTTCGTAATGCTCCGGTGACCTCCGGCAGGTTCCGGTGCCAAGAATGGTATGGGAGAAGGACCTGCCATGACGTCACGGTCATGTGACCGCGACGTCATCACAGGCCCTGCGCGCCTACGCGAGAAGGACCTGCCATTATGTCATGGTCATGTGACCGCGAAGTCACGGCAGGTCCTTCTCGCGCAGGCGCGCAGGGCCTGTGATGATGTCACGGTCACATGACCGTGACGTCATGGTAGGTCCTTCTCACGCAGGGCCTGTGATGATGTCGTGGTCATGTGATCGCAACGTCATCACAGGTCCTGCGCGCCTGCGCAAGAAGGACCTGCCATGATGTCACGGTCATGTGACCGCGACGTCATCAGAGGCCCTGCGCGAGAAGGACCTGCCATGACGTCACGGTCATGTGACCGAACTACAAGGGGCCCTCGGAAGGTGAGTATATGTTTATTTTTTATTTTTTAACCTGTGACATACAATTTTTTATTTTTTAACCTGTGACATACTTGGCTGGGCAATATACTACGTAGATGGGCAATATACTACGTGACTGGCCAATATACTACATGGCTGGGCAATATACTACGTGGCTCTGTGCTGTATACTACGTGCCTCTGTGCTGTATACTACATCAATGTGCAATATACTACGTGGCTCTGTGCTGTATACTACATCACTGGGCAATATACTACGTGACTGGGCAATATAC
Organism: Ranitomeya imitator; assembly: GCF_032444005.1. NCBI lineage: Eukaryota > Metazoa > Chordata > Amphibia > Anura > Dendrobatidae > Ranitomeya > Ranitomeya imitator. The sequence goes on from NC_091286.1 coordinate 340,866,938, forward strand.
TACGTCAATGGGCAATATACTACGTCAATTGGCAATATACTACATGCCTGGGCAATATACTACGTGGTTGGGCAATATACTACGTAGCTGGGCAATATACTATGTGGGCTGTGCAATATACTACGTGGCTGGGCAATATACTACATGACTGGGCAATATACTACATGGCTGGGCAATATACTACGTGGCTGGGCAATATACTAAGTGACTGTGCAATATACTACGTGGCTGGGCAATATACTACATGACTGGGCAATATACTACGTAGCTGGGCAATATACTATGTGGGCTGTGCAATATACTACGTGGCTGGGCAATATGCTAAGTGACTGTGCAATATACTACGTGGCTGTGCAATATACTACGTAGCTGTGCAATATACTACGTGGCTGGGCAATATACTACATGACTGGGCAATATACTACGTGGCTGGGCAATATACTACGTGGCTGGGCAATATACTACGTGGCTGGGCAATATACTATGTGGCTGGGCAATATACTATGTGGCTGGGCAATATACTACATGGGCTGTGCAATATACTACGTGGACATGCATATTCTAGAATACCCGATGCATTAGAATCGGGCCACCATCTAGTATCTAATATCTGATCTATCCTCTATCTCTCTATTATCTATTATATATCTAATATCTTTCGTTCATCTATCTATCAATCTATATCTTTATATAAGATTGTTTTATTAGGTTTGTAAACTAGCTTTAAGTTACATAGAGAACTACAATATGGAAAAGATTATGTTAGAAACGCATTGTATATGGATTGCATACATATGTCATAGGAATATCGTACGGATGTTAAGTGAGAAAAAAAATCACACATTCACATTGCACTCGCATAACATAAGTTCCTCCATATGGATTACACTAGTCCTACTTTTCTGGAGCAACATCATAAATATTTTTTATACACAAATGTGATTGAGCCCTAACAAATACTATTACTGAGTATAGAATTAGGAAGTGTAAACGCGAAGTATGATAAGAACAATTCATTATTAATGTTATTAAAAAATTAAAGATAAAACAAGGTGCCTCATGTAAAAAAAGAGGACACAGCAAAACACATATACAGTGAGCTTGGACAATATATAAATCAATTGCTTAGGTCCATAATATATTAAATTTAGATACATTAATATTTATTGAGTTATGTGGAGGAATATCTTAATTATTATTATTTATTATTACTATAGCGCCATTTATTCCATGGCGCTTTACATGTGAGGAGGGGTATACATAATAAAACAAGTACAATAATCTTGAACAATACAAGTCACAACTGGTACAGGAGGAGAGAGGACCCTGCCCGCGAGGGCTCACAATCTACAAGGGATGGGTTAGAATACAGTAGGCGAGGGTAGAGCTGGTCATGCAGCGGTTTGGTCAATCGGTGGTTACTGCAGGTTGTAGGCTTGTCGGAAGAGGTAGGTCTTCAGGTTCTTTTTGTAGGTTTCGATGGTAGGCGAGAGTCTGATATGTTGTGGTAGAGAGTTCCAGAGTAAGGGGGATGCACGAGAGAAATCTTGTATGCGATTGTGGGAAGAGGAGATAAGAGGGGAGTAGAGAAGGAGATCTTGTGAGGATCGGAGGTTGCATGCAGGAGAGTATCGGGAGACGAGGTCACAGATGTATGGAGGAGACAGGTTGTGGATGGCTTTGTATGTCATGGTTAGGCTTTTGTACTGGAGTCTCTGGGTGATGGGGAGCCAGTGCAGGGATTGACAGAGGGGAGAGGCCGGGGAATAGCGGGGGGACAGGTGGATTAGTCGGGCAGCAGAGTTTAGAATATGATTGGATCTGTGTGGAAAAAACATATAGTCAAAAGGTTGAAAAGATGCTTAGTGCTATATATCGGCATGAAATTTGTATTTCCACAGACCTCAGCAAAAAAATAGAATAGTATAGACTATATCTCCACAATGGTGCGTAGAGCTATAAGTAATTGCAACCATAATAAATAGTTATCAAAGCAAGTGGTATAACTTAGTGCAATATGTCAGCATAAAATGCTTATATGAATAAAGTTGGAATAACAGTATATACCATATCTCCACAAAACAATGCAAAGATGTAAGGAATTCCTAACAATATTAAATAGTCATCAGACCAAGTGGTCAGGTATGATGAAATTAAATTGGTATGTTGCAGGATATAAGCATGAGAGTTGAATCTAAAAGCGCATAGTGCTGGAAATCAAATCCAGATAAATGTTACATATACAGCTCTGGCAAAATTTAAGAGACCACCACATCAAAACTGTTAGAAACTGACCATCCGCCATCTTGTTGTGGTTTTCTGGCTGCTGGTCTTTTTGAGGGGATTGTATCACCCTTTATTACCCAGCACCTGCCTCCCATTCCTTGCTGGACAACAGTGTTAATCCTCTTGAGTTCTGGCTAGGTGCTTTGACAGTTTTCTGTATTGATATTGTGCAGTTCTGGCATCTCTGGTTCTGCTATCTTTAGTTTCTGTTTTCAGTTGGTTTCTGCAGCCGTCTCTGTGTTTCTTTTAGGAGGTGACCTGTTTTTATATCCAGTCCTTATATCTTTCAGGGACCTCCTTCCCCCTATCTATAAGTCTTCGCTGAGATTAACCTAGGATCGTCGGTGGGTCTATTCGCAAGGATTGTGCTGCCCACTCCATCGTAGGGTACCAGCCTAGTCTCAATGGAGGGTCATTTTTCCCTCTTCTATCCTAGTTCTGTGTTGCAGTTCCATAACAGTTTGTCCAGCCATACAAATAAAAAAATTCTCAGGGAGTGAATTACAGCGTGTGGGGATTATTATGTCTTTATTGCTAAATGAACCCCAAATCTGGGCATTTTCTTTACATCTTGATGATCCTTGTTTAACATCAGTAGAAGCATTTTTTTCTGTTATGGGGTTGTTATATGATGATCCTGATCAGGTCATATCAGCTGAGGAAGAGCTCAGACAGCTTAGGCTAGTTTCACATTTGCGTTTTAATCCGCAGCGTTTAAAATGCATCCACAAGTGGTGGAAAAAACGCATATAAACGCGTACAAACGCAGCGTTTTTTAGACGCATGCGTTGTCGCATGCGGTTAAAAAAATGCCGCGTTTGTACGCGTTTACATGCGTTTTTCCTGCATTTGCGTTTTTGGTGCACATGATGAGAAATTTCACAAGAGAAAAATCAAGATAACCAGACACCGCCAATGGGACTACAGAGGGCATGTGTGATGGGATCTCTATATATAGACCCTAGGGCTACTGAAATTTTAACAGTTTGTTACTGTATCCTGTGTCATGATGGATCTTCGCATGGAGAGCTTTTATTTCAACCTGGATTTCAGCTTCAAGCTGTTTCTTGCCTGTGCTTTTGCGAAAGATGGAGAAGGAGACAACGTAGGCGTTTTTGGAGGCACCCCATTATCGAACTACGTGAGAGCCGTGGAGCCTATCACACCCTCTATGCCGAGCTTAATGCCAACCTGGAGAAATTCCAGGAATACACACGAATGTCACAAGACTCATTCCGGGATTTGCTTTCTCGTGTCCAAGGAGCCATACGGCGACAGGACACCCAGCTCCATAGAGCGATTCCACCCGAGGAACGTCTGCTGGTTACATTAAGGTACGTTCAAAATCTAAACCAATTTAGTGTTTTCTGACATGTATTTTTTTTGTATTTTCCTTTCTTTTTTCATTGTAACCACACCATAAAAAGAATAGATTGTAATGTTTTTTTGTGTTTGTTTTTCTTCCAGATTTCTGGCCACCAGAGAGAGTTTATCATCCCTCCAGTTCCAGTTGCGAACACCTGCCGGGCTTTGTGGAATGAACTCCGGGATGAGTTTATACCCCTATCCACCTTGGACATGTGGCTTGAAATTGCGGAAAAATTCTGGAATGTGTGTGATTTCCCCAACTGTTTAGGAGCGGTGGATGGAAAGCACATTCGCATTATCAAACCAGCCAGGACAGGATCGGAGTACTTCAATTACAAAAAATATTTTTCTGTGGTGTTCATGGCAATAGCCGATGCGAACTGTCGCTTCATCGCCGTGGACATGGGAGCTTTTGGCCGTGGCAACGATTCCCAGACTTTCAAGAACTCGGATATGGGCCGCCGTGTGTATGGCAACAATTTCAATTTTCCACCGCCACAACCTCCCCCAACACTCAAGGTCCACCGATGCCATTTGTTATTGTTGGGGATGAGGCCTTCCAGATGTGTGAAAACCTACTGAAGCCATATTCCAGTTGGGACTTGAACCACACTAGAAGGATCTTTAACTACAGACTGACCAGGGCCTGAAGAACAGTAGAGTGTACCTTTGGCATTCTGGTCGCTAAATGGCGCATTCTTGCATCAGCCATAAATCTAAAAGTGGAAACAGTCGACGAGTTGGTCAAAGCCTGTGTGGTTCTGCACAATTATATAATGGTTAAGGAGCAACCCAATATTGAACTGGATGAACCAGTTGCACACCCACTGCCCGATTTCCAGCATCACCAGCTGCGGTCAACTGCAGCCGTTGGTCACATGCGGGACCAATTTGCTGACTTTTTTGATTCAGATATTAGACATGTGTCATTGCATGACAATGTTGTTTAACCCCTTTACCCCCAAGGGTGGTTTGCACGTTAATGACCGGGCCAATTTTTACAATTCTGACCACTGTCCCTTTATGAGGTTATAACTCTGGAATGCTTCAACAGATCCCAGTGATTCTGACAATGTTTTCTCGTGACATATTGTACTTCATGATAGTTGTAAAAATTCTTTGATAGTACCTGCGTTTATTTGTGAAAAAAATGGAAATTTGGCGAAAATTATGAAAATTTCGCAATTTTCCAACTTTGAATTTTTATGCAATTAAATCACAGAGATATGTCACACAAAATACTTAATAAGTAATATTTTGCACATGTCTACTTTACATCAGCACAATTTTGGAACCAAAATTTTTTTTGTTAGGGAGTTATAAGGGTTAAAAGTTGACCAGCAATTTCTCATTTTTACAACACCATTTGCGCTGATACCGCATAAGTGGGGGGGAACCACTGTTTGGACGCATGGGAGGGCTCGGAAAGGAAGGAGCTCCATTTGGAATGCAGACTTAGGTGGAATGGTCTGCAGGTGTCACATTGCGTTTGCAGAGCCCCTAATGTACCTAAACAGTAGAAACCTCCCACAAGTGACACCATTTTGGAAACTAGACACCCTAAGGAACTCATCTAGATGTGTTGTTAGAGCTTTGAACCCCCAAGTGTTTCACTACAGTTTGTAACGCAGAGCCGTGAAAAAAAACAAAAAAACTTTCCCCCGAAAATTATTTTTTAGCCCCCAGTTTTGTATTTTCCCGAGGGTAAGAGGAGAAATTTGACCCCAAAAGTTGTTGTCCAATTTGTCCTGAGTACGCTGATACCCCATAAGTGGGGGGAACCACTGTTTGGGCGCATGGGAGGGCTCGGAAAGGAAGGAGCTCCATTTGGAATGCAGACTTAGGTGGAATGGTCTGCAGGTGTCACATTGCGTTTGGAGAGCCCCTGATGTGCCTAAACATTGAAACCCCCCAAAAGTGACACCATTTTGGAAAGTAGACCCCATAAGGAACTTATCTAGAGGTGTGGTGAGCACTTTGACCCACCAAGGGCTTCACAGAAGTTTATAATGCAGAGCCGTAAAAATAAAACAAAAAATTTTTCCCACAAAAATTATTTTTTAGCCCCCAGTTTTGTATTTTGCCGAGGGTAACAGGAGAAATTGGACCCCAAAATTTGTTGTCCAATTTGTCCTGAGTGCGCTGATACCCCATAAGTGGGGGGAACCACTGTTTGGGCGCATGGGAGGGCTCGGAAAGGAAGGAGCTCCATTTGGAATGCAGACTTAGGTGGAATGGTCTGCAGGTGTCACATTGCGTTTGCAGAGCCCCTAATGTACCTAAACAGTAGAAACCCCCCACAAGTGACATCATTTTGGAAACTAGACACCCTAAGGAACTCATCTAGATGTGTTGTTAGAGCTTTGAACCCCCAAGTGTTTCACTACAGTTTGTAACGCAGAGCCGTGAAAAAAAAACAAAAAAACTTTCCCCCAAAAATTATTTTTTAGCCCCCAGTTTTGTATTTTCCCGAGGGTAAGAGGAGAAATTTGACCCCAAAAGTTGTTGTCCAATTTGTCCTGAGTACGCTGATACCCCATATGTGGGGGGAACCACCGCGTAGGCGCATGGGAGGGCTCGGAAGGGAAGGAGTGCCATTTGGAATGCAGACTTAGATGGAATAGTCTGCAGGCGTCACATTGCGTTTGCAGAGCCCTTAATGTACCTAAACAGTAGAAACCCCCCACAAGTGACCCTATATTGGAAACTAGACCCCCCAGGGAACTCATCTAGATGTGTTGTGAGAACTTTGAACCCCCAAGTGTTTCACTACAGTTTATAACGCAGAGCCATGAAAATAAAAAATCTTTTTTTTTCCCACAAAAATTATTTTTTAGCCTCCAGTTTTGTATTTTCCCAAAGGTAACAGGAGAAATTGGACCCCAAAAGTTGTTGTCCTATTTGTCCTGAGTACGCTGATACCCCATATGTTGGGGTAAACCCCTGTTTGGGCACTCAGGAGAGCTCGGAAGGGAAGGAGCACTGTATTACTTTTTCAACGCAGAATTGGCTGGAATTGAGATCGGACGCCATGTCGTGTTTGCAGAGCCCCTGATGTGCCTAAACAGTGGAAAACCCCAATTATAACTGAAACCCTAATCCAAACACACCCCTAACCCTAATTCCAACAGTAACCCTAACCACACCTCTAACCCTGACACACCCCTAACCCTAATCCCAACCCTATTTCCAACTGTAAATGTAATCTAAACCCTAACCCTAACTTTAGCCCCAACCCTAACTGTAGCCCCAACCCTAACCCTAGCCATAACCCTAACCCTAACCCTAGCCCTAACCCTAGCCCTAACCCTAGCCCTAACCCTAACCCTAGCCCTAACCCTAACCCTAGCCCTAACCCTAGCCCTAACCCTAACCCTAGCCCTAACCCTAGCCCTAAACCTAACCCTAACCCTAGCCCTAACCCTAGCCCTAACCCTAACCCTAGCCCTAACCCTAGCCCTAGCCCTAATGGGAAAATGGAAATAAATACATTTTTTTAATTTTTCCCTAACTAAGGGGGTGATGAAGGGGGGTTTGATTTACTTTTATAGCGAGTTTTTTAGCGGATTTTTATGATTGGCAGCCGTCACACACTGAAAGACGCTATTTATTGCAAAAAATATTTTTTGCGTTACCACATTTTGAGAGCTATAATTTTTCCATATTTTGGTCCACAGAGTCATGTGAGGTCTTGTTTTTTGCGGGACGAGTTGAAGTTTTTATTGGTAACATTATCATGCACGTGACATTTTTTGATCGCTCTTTATTCCGATTTTTGTGAGGAAGAATGACCAAAAACCAGCTATTCATGAATTTTTTTGGGGGGAGGCGTTTATACCGTTCCACGTTTGGTAAAATTGATAAAGCAGTTTTATTCTCGGGTCAGTACGATTACAGCGTCACCTCATTTATATCATTTTTTTATGCTTTAACGCTTTTATACGATAAAAACCATTTTACAGAAAAAATAATTATTTTTGCATCGTTTTATTCTCAGGACTATAACTTTTTTATTTTTTTGCTGATGATGCTGTATGGTGGCTCGTTTTTTGTGGGACAAGATGATGTTTTCAGCGGTACCATGGTTATTTATATCTGTCTTTTTGATCACGTGTTATTCCACTTTTTGTTCGGCGGTATGATAATAAAGCGTTGTTTTTTACCTCGTTTTTTTTTTTTTTTCTTACGGTGTTTACTGAAGGGGTTAACTAGTGGGCCAGTTTTATGGGTTGGGTCATTACAAACGCGGCGATACTAAATATGTGTACTTTTATTGTTTTTTTTTTTATTTAGATGAAGAAATGTATTTATGGGAATAATATTTTTTTTTTTTTTCATTATTTAGGATTTTTTTTTTTTTTTTTTTTACACATTTGGAATTTTTTTTTTAACTTTTTTATTTTGTCCCAGGGGGGGACATCACAGATCAATGATCTGACAGTTTGCATAGCACTCTGTCAGATCACTGATCTGACTTACAGTGCTGCAGGCTTCACAGTGCCTGCTCTGAGCAGGCTCTGTGAAGCCACCTCCCTCCCTGCAGGACCCAGATCCGCGGCCATCTTGGATCCGGGGCTGGAGCAGGCAGGGAGGGAGGTAAGACCCTCGCAGCAATGCGATCACAAGATCGCGATCACGGGATCACAACGCGCAGCCCCCTCCCTGCGCCATGCTTCCCTGTACCGCCGGCACATCGCGATCATCTTTGATCGCGGTGTGCCAGGGGTTAATGTGCCGGGGGCGGTCCGTGACCGCTCCTGGCACATAGTGCCGGATGTCAGCTGCGATAAACAGCTGACACCCGGCCGCGATCCCCCCATGAGCATTGCCGATCGCATATGATGTACTATCCCGTCGGTGGTCATAGGGGCCCACCCCACCTCGACGGGATAGTACGTCTAATGTCAGAAAGGGGTTAAAAGTCATGTTGTAATTACATCTGTACCAGTAATTTTCTACAATGATAATAATATATCACATTAATAAACTTTAGTTTTGGTTGTGTTGATCGTCTCGCCTATCTTTTTCCTTTCCAAACCAAGGTTGTCCTAAAACTGGCAGTATTTGATCTGTATTTAATATCAGTTTTTGTAATCCAAAACCAGGAGTGGGTGATAAAAGCAGAGGTGCTAGTTATTATGTTAATATCATAATTTACCTCTAATTGTTCCACTCCTTGTTTTTACATACAAATACTGATATAAAACATTGGCCACATACTGCTAGTAATGGCAGCCATGTTGCTTTATTGGTAAGCTTGTTGACGTCATTGCATCATGATTGTCTTCTCCTGTATCTATTGGACACAATTTGAAGAGACAATCACTGTCACACTATCTATACTCATCATGTCAGGTGTCAGAAATAATGAATTCATGATAAACATCTACAGGCTCATGAATTCACTATTTCTGACACCTGTGCTGATGAGCATAGATATGTAGCGTGTGACCACCATTGTCCCCTCAATTTGTGTGTAATAGATTATGTATAAAGAAGAGAAAATGGTGGTTATACAAGGCAGTTCTCTACTCAACAGGTCAGGTATCATAACTATTGAGTTTTTTGACACCTGACCTGTTCAGTAGAGGTCTGCACTGTATTTCCACCATTTTCTCTTCAGACTGCCACACTAGGCACAGACAAAAAGAGATTATGGAGATACATGTAATATTTTTTGGCCCACCTCCTCGTATACTAAAGACACACAAAGCTGCAGTCTTTTTATTTTTAACTACTGCAGATATGATGTGGCCCAAAAAGTAAGTGTGTGGCGACGTTTCTTGGCGCACGGTGTGTGTTGCCGGCGGCAGAAGACACAATAAACCAAACATAATTGTGGCAAATCAAACTTTTTTTTATTTTGTTAACAACTCAAAAAATTATTTTTTACTGCGCCGGCTTGGGGTAGAATGATGTAAACGGGGGGTGTGAAGAACTGAGGCATGGCTAACCGTGGACGACGCAGAGGTGGCAGGAGAAGGGGCAATGAAACTAGAAGGGTCTGGAAGTTCGTGGATGGGGCTTGCACATGAGAGGCTTGAGACGCACTGGAAGGGTGAGACAAACCTGACATTACAGACACGTTGGTAGGTGAAGGGGGAGGAATGCTAAGAGTCCTCTGTTTTTTTTCTGGGTTTTTTTTTGTTTGCCTGGTTGGGGGAGGTCTTGGTGGGCTCAAATGGCGTGGTGTGGTGGCGGGTGACCTGTCAGGGTCCGGCTGCACTGTGTCAGAGTCCATAGTGCTCGTAGATCGTGCAGCCATGCCAGAGTCCATAGTGCTCGTAGAGCGTGCAGCCATGCCAGAGTCCATAGTGCTCGTAAAGCATGCAGCCATGCCAGAGTCCATAGCGCTTGTAGAGCGGAAGGCCATGCCAGGGTCCTGCTGCATCGTGGAGGTGGCAGTACGGAAGGCCACGCCAGGGTCCTGCTGCATCGTGGTGGTGGCGGTACGAAAGGCCATGCCAGGGTCCTGCTGCATCGTGGAGGTGGCGGTACGGAAGGCCATGCCAGGGTCCTGCTGCATCGTGGTGTCAGTGGAGGAGGTCCAAGCAGGAGCAGCATATGTCATGGTGGTGGCGGTGGGATGTCCAACTGCACTCGGCATGGTGGTGCTGTAGTGGTGTCCGGCTGTGGAAGGAATTGAGGTGGCCGTGCAGAGGGATGCAGCAGAGGTCGGCATTGAGGACAATCGTGACAGTGGTGGCACAGGTGGATATGCCCCCACTGTCTGCTGGAAATACCGACTCTGCTGCATAGCCTGCACATAAGCAGCATTGCAGGCCTGCATGACACTCAGCTGGAGATCAAGAGTAAGGTGTTCCGACATGCCCTGCTCAATTTGGTTAAAAAAATGATCAGCTGGCCTCTGGAGGTCGGCTTTCACTTGATCAAGGCTTTTGGTGACCTCCTGGATACGTGCATTCAAGAGGTTATGTGAAACATCCATTCGGCCACCTAAAGTCTTGATTGCTTCGTGTAAAACCGAGCTCAAGTGCAAAAACTCGGGCATGAGTGACCTGTCCGAAGCCCTCTGCTGCTGCCGGGATGAGCCCCAAAAAAAGGGGGCAGTGGAAGAGGACTGCGAAAGGGGAAGACCTGATGGACCAGCTCCCTGGTCTCCAGTTAGTGTGGAAGGCCCACTTGCTGCTGCTCTGCTGGATGGCTGGGACGGGTCCGTGGCTGTCGGATGAAGGACCGCTCCAGAACCTGGGCTAACAGTAGTGCTCCATGTGCTGTGAAAAAAGGAAAAAGAAAATTATTATCAAAAATTTACCAGACGCAAAATCCTGTTGAATTTAAAAGTACAGATTATGGCAATACAAAAGAACCTAAAGCATGTGATAAATACTTACGTTCTCTGGGCAAGGACCGGTCTTAAAAATGACAGAATGCGATGGTATTTGTAGCGTCTGATCCTTGCTCCTGAACCACTGGGAACACGGCTCTCTTGACGCAGGTCCTTGTTGAAGCGGTCCTTCATCGAACGCCAACGTGTTTTGACTTTGCCCACTGTTAAAAAAAAAACATTATGGTCAGAAAATTGACTTTTTGCCATGCTCACACAACTGTGTGTGATGAGAGAAACTCCTGAGAGTTTCTTTCATCACACACAGTCGAGTGAGCACAGCCAAGGTCTCTGCTGCTTCACACTGCAGTGCAATACTTACCAAATGCAGTTCGGACCGGTGTCGGGGCATTGTCCCAGCCATCCCACATCACTTGGGCCACCTCATTCCATAACCGCCGGATCATGGTGTTGTTCGAGTGCAGTGGATCCCGGCTGTCCCACAACGGGACTCGCTCCTGGACCAGGCTGATAAGGAGGTCATTCTCTATCAGGTCATCGTCCCATTGTGAAACCTAAAAATTAAAGAAAGTCATTAAAGTTTGCTCAATTACATAAGGAAAAGAAAGAAAAAAGATGCTGAGAAATGGCATGAATAGGAAAGTCAACATACAAAAGGATTCCAGAAGAAAAAAGTTAAGAAATGCGAGTGGAAAGAAAGGAAGATTCAAGAATTTTACACTGAGGACAGTCAGCCTTGTATACGTACCCGCTGCCGTCTTTCCACCGGACCTTGACTCCGCTGCTCCTGCCCTGTCTGTGCCGCAGTAGAAGAGCTCTAAAAAAAAGGAAAAATCAAATTGAAGTGAATACTTACCAATCTGACGAGGCAAATACTCACCTCACTGACATGCTCCACTTCCGACTGTCCTGGCCGAAACTCCTCACCAGATGAAGAATCCGAAGAAGACATTCTGATGCATGTAGAAAGAAAGAAATGGCAGAAATTAGGACATGTAGAGACCGAAAATAGAAAATAAAGTCATTGGCTAGGATATACTCACATTGTTCAGGGTCTTGTTATCCTCCAAGATGTAGCCTGTCTGTGTCTCGTCTGCTTCAGAGTCTGGTAAGAAGTGACCTGCAACTGTCCACACCCTTCCTTTTATTACCTTGATGGTGGGGGGTGGCTTATCAGCGTCTAGACATGGTTTTCTCAATTGAAACGCATGCGTTCATAAACGCAACCAAACGCATGTTCTTAAAAACGCATGCGTTTACATAGACAGCATTCCGTTTTTTGACGCAAACCTTGCGCAATCGAACGCATGCGTTTCCTGGTGGCAAATAGACGCCTCTAGGAATTACTACATGTTGCATTTCCGTGCCAAGCCAAAGCAACAAAACGACGCATTTGTCGCCAAACGCCGCAAAACGCGAACAAAAAAAAACGCATGCGTTTTTCATGTTAAATATAGAAAAAAACACGATGCATGCGTTTATATGCGGTAGAAATGCTGCGGCAAAAAACGCAAATGTGAAACCAGCCTTAAACAGGGTTCTGTTGATGCTGAGAGATATTGCAACCAGTTCAGACGATGGTCCGCAGAGGTCAGGTGGAATACCCCAGCTCTAAAGAGTCAGTTTTTAGCAGGTTTGAGTGAAAGAGTTAAAGATTTGCTCATTGCATATCCTGCGCCTGATACTTTGGAAACTGCTATGCATGTGGATAGAAAATTGAGAGACAGACAGAATGAAGAGAAGGTTCTTATAATGCTGAACCCCATCTCTCAGGATAGCCCCGTCGACAGCGGGGAACCGATGCAACTTGGGGCGATGTCCTCTCGTTCCCAGGAGAGGGAGAAGAGGTTTTCTGAAGGGCTATGCTATTGTGGTAAGGCTGACCATTTTATTAAGCAATGTGAGGTTCGCATAAGGAAAGAAAAAAAAAAGGTCAGTAGGAGTAACACTCCAGTTTGTATTGCGTTTTTACAATCCGCAGGAGTTTTTTTCTGGTAATACCACATATCATGGTCATTCCATTGATATTCAGGTAATGGTGGATTGTGGTTCTGCACTTAATTTGATTGATCAACAATTCCTAGACAAATATATGTTTGATTCTGAATCATTGTCATCTCCTATTCCTGTTGTGGCTATTGATAACACTCATCTGGAACATAGGATTTCTCAAAAGGTTACCGGGTTCCCACTTACTGTGAATATGGAACATCAGGAGTGTATAGACTTGTTTGTCCTTGCTAAATTACCTTGCCCAGTTGTCCTGGGTTTAATTTGGTTAAACATGCACAATCCTTTGCTGGACTGGTCGTCTAGTACTCCAAGGTCCTGGGGTCAGGGGTGTTATGGTAATTGTTGTAATGTTCACATTGCTGCTGTTGTGAAGCAGGAGCTACCTGAAGCCATTCAGGATTTCTGGAGAGTATTTTCTGAGGTTGAGTCGCAAGGTCTACCACCCCATAGAGACTACGACTGCGCTATTGAGTTTGTCCCAGGTGCCACACTTCCTAATAGTCATTTATTTGATCTGACGATTCCCGAGAGGGAGGCCTTAAAAGAAGACCTACTGACTAGTTTAGCTGCAGGTCATATAAGACCCTCTAAGTCCCCTGTGGCTGTAGGATTCCTTTTTGTCAAGAAGAAAGACGGGGGCCTTAGGCCGTGTCTGGATTTTCAGGAGATTAATAAGATCACTGTGCACAATCCTTACCTGTTGCCGCTGATTCCGGATTTGTTTAACCAACTTACCAGAGCGAACTGGTGCTCTAAGATTGACCTTTGTAGGGCATATAATTTGCTGCGGGTGAAGGAGGGCGATGAATGGAAGACAGCCTTTAATACCCCGGAAGGTCATTTTGAGTGTCTGATGATGCCTTTTGGCCTTACTAATGCGCCTGCGTTTTATCAAAATTTCATGAATGACATTCTAAGGTCGTTGATCGGTAGGAGTGTTGTTGTTTATTTGGATGATATTTTGATCTCCTCGTCCGATCTGGAGTCGCATTGGCAGAGAGTCCGCAAAGTTCTACAGATTTTGTGCAAAAACTCACTCTATGCTACATTTGAGAAGTGCAAGTTTGCGGTACAGAAAATGAGTTTTTGGGGGTACCTTGTCTCCAGTGATGGGTTTGAGAAGGACCTGGTGAAGGTTCAGGCAGTATTGGAGTGGCCTAGGCCTCAATGTTTGAAGTCCGTTCAGAGATTTTTAGGGTTTGCTAATTATTACTGAAAATTCATACAGGATTTTTCTGTGATCGCTAAACCTATAACTGGCCTCACCAAGAAGAGTTCCAATACTGTCCAATGGTCCTCTGAGGCTGTTAAGGCTTTTGAGCATCTCAAGGAGAGGTTTAGCTCTGCGCCTGTTTTGATCCAGACAGATGAGATCAAGCCATTTCTGGTAGAGGTTGATGCCTCTTCAGTAGGGATGGGGCAGTTCTGTCCCAAGAGGGAGAGGATGGGGTGCATCCCTTTGCTTTCTTTTCTAAAAAGTTTTCAGAGACTGAGCTCAACTATGATGTTGGGAACGGAGAGTTGCTGGCTATTAAACTCGCGTTTGAGCATTGGCAAAATTTTTTGGAGTGGGCCAGACATCCGATACAGGATTTTACTTATCATAAGAATCTGATATATCTGGATGCTATTAAAAGTTTGAATGCCCATCAAGCTAGGTGGGCACTGTTTTTTGCCCGGTTTGATTTCTCTGTAACTTATCCCTAGGACGAAGAATGTTAAAATGGATGCTTTGTCTCATAGTTTCTCTCCAGCAGTTAATACTGAGAAGGAGGAATGTATTTTCAGAGAGGGGTGGTGGTGGCAGCATTGGTTTCTGAGTTGGAGAGTAGCATCCTAGAGGCCCAGAATGCTGCACCAACTAACACTCCGTATGGTAAATTATTTGTGCCTAGAGCCTTGCGGAGACCTTTGTTTGCTGAATGTCAAGAGTCTTGGTTGGTGGGTCATCCAGGGATTTTGGAAACTAGAAAGTCAATCGGTCGAAGTTTCTGGTGGCCAGGGTGGCAAATAGAAATCATCCAGTGGGTGCATCGGTGTACTGTATGCGCTAGGTCGAAGGCCTCACATGCCCCGGCTGCAGGGTTGCTGTACCCTTTAGAGGTTCCTAATTCGCCATGGTCACATCTTGCTATGGATTTTATCACCGATCTGTCAGTCTCTGAGGGTTTTTCTGTCATCTGGGTTGTTGTGGACCGGTTTAAATCACAGAAAAATCAGATATAAGTGCCAAAAACCAATTCACCGACATAAAGCACTATTTTGAACGATAGAATAAGTAACCACAATAAAACTTAATATTTACTAATATTTTAAATAAAAAATTCAACAGACACACACAACCTAAAAAAAGTTTGGCTGCAAAGATACAGGGTGCACGAAATCCCTGATACACCAACTATCTGTGCCCTACCTTGCCGCAGAGGTTGGCACCCTAAATCCTGTGCAATGGTGCCCCCGCTTAACGTAGGCTCTCCCTGACTGACCCTAATAGGCCCTATCATGCAGAAAAACAGATCAAACAGCAGACCATACAATTCAGACAAACAGATATACAGAATCGTCACGATAGATAATGTGCTCCTATATTGCACTACGGCCCGTGCAAGATATCAATGTTATCGCACATTCACTAATTATTGCTCATACTCCATATAAGGCCGGGATCACACATGTGAGAAACATTTCCGTGTCTCGCATGTGAAATCCAAGCTCTGGTGCCGGCACTGTGGAGCGGCGCGTGAGGCCGCATAGGAACACATGGAGCCGCACGCTCCGCTCTGAAGTGCCAGCGCCAGAGCTTGGATTTCACATGCGAGACATGGACGTGTTTCTCGCATGTGTGATCCCGGCCTAATTGTTAAATACCGTATATACTCGAGTATAAGCCGAGATTTTCAGCCCATTTTTTTGGGCTGAAAGTCCCCCTCTCGGCTTATACTCGAGTCATATACCGGGAGGTCGGCAGGTGAGGGGGATCGGGGGCTACTTACCTGCTGCGGCGCGGTCCCTACAGTCCCTTGCTTCCCCGGCGCTGCAGATTCTTCCTGTACTGAGTGGTCACATGGTACCGCTCATTACAGAAATGAATAGGCGGCTCCACCTCCCATAGGGGAGGAGCCGCATATTCATTGCTGTAAATGATCGGTAACTGTGACCGCTCAATTACAGGAAGAAGCTGCAGCTCTGGGGAAGCCAGGGACTGCAGGGACCACGCCAGGAGCAGGTAAGTATACGGGGAGAGCAGTGCAGCGCAGCGCTATATTTACCTGCTCCTCGCTCCGGTGCGGCTCCGTCTGCAGCATTCTCTAGCAGTGACGCTCAGGTCGGAGGGCGTGGTGACGTAGTCAGTGCGCGCCCTCTGCTGAGCGTCAGTGCTGGAGACGGAGCCGCACGAGGAGCAGGTAAATATTGAAAGCACTGGCGTCCTGAGCAAGAGAGGTGAGTATGTGATTTTTTTTTATGGCAGCACCAGCAGCATTCTATATGGCACAGCTTGATAAGGAGCATCTATGGGGCCATAATCAACGGTGCAGAGCATATATATATATGGGGCACAGCTTTATAAGGAGCATCTATGGGGCCATAATCAACGGTGCAGAGCAATATATATGGCACAGTTTGATAAGGAGCATCTATGGGGCCATAATCAACGGTGCAGAGCATATATATATATATATAAGGCACAGCTTTATAAGGAGCATCTATGGGGCCATAATCAAAGGTGCAGAGCATATATATATATGGGGCACAGCTTTATAAGGAGCATCTATGGGGCCATAATCAACGGTGCAGAGCATATATATATATGGGGCACAGCTTTATAAGGAGCATCTATGGGGCCATAATCAACGGTGCAGAGCATATATATATATGGGGCACAGCTTTATAAGGAGCATCTATGGGGCCATAATCAACGGTGCAGAGCAATATATATGGGGCACAGCTTTATAAGGAGCATCTATGGGGCCATAATCAACGGTGCAGAGCATATATGGCACAGCTTTATAAGGAGCATCTATGGGGCCATAATCAACGGTGCAGAGCAATATATACATATGGCACAGCTTTCTATGGAGCATCTATGGGGCCATAATGAACGGTGCAGAGCATATATGGCACAGCTTTATAAGGAGCATCTATGGGGCCATAATCAACGGTGCAGAGCAATATATATATGGCACAGCTTTCTATGGAGCATCTATGGGGCCATAATGAACGGTATAGAGCATTCCATATGGCTCAGCTTTATGCGGAGCATCTCTGGGGCCATAATGAACGGTGCAGAGCATTGTATATAGCACAGTTGTATATGGAGCATCTATGGGGCAATAATGAACGGTATGGAGCATCTATTTTTATTTTTGAAATTTACCGGTAGCTGCTGCATTTTCCACCCTAGGCTTATACTCGAGTCAATAAGTTTTCCCAGTTTTTTGTGGCAAAATTAGGGGGGTCGGCTTATACTCGGGTCGGCTTATACTCGAGTATATACGGTACTCTGCACTGTGCCTAAATACACTCAACCAACCTGCAGGGGTTGGCACCCTACAATCCTCCGCAAATGGCACCCCCCGCTCCCATCGTCTGGCCTTAATGC